>NC_090324.1:73741478-73853552 GCF_040869045.1 Eurosta solidaginis | reverse complement strand
GATATATACTATGTATATGTATGAGATATATGCTATATATACCACCGATCTCTATGATTTTTTCAGACAACAATCTAATTCTAATCTAATCTAATCTAATCTAATCTAATCTAATCTAATCTAATATCTAATATATATTATAAATGGCAAAGTTTGGATGTGAAGGTGTTTGGATGTTTGGATGTTTGTCCAGACGTTTGTCTTTGTGACTCAATCACGCAAGAACGGCTGGACCGATTTGAATGAAATTTTGCACACATATAGCCAATAGTCTAGAAGGATCTACTAACTATATATTTTTGAAAAGGGGCGTGGTCCCCGCCCCCTAGGAACAGTTATAATTTAATTATTATATTTTTTCGTCTTTGCGACTGAATCACGCCAGAATGGCTACACGGATTTTGATGAAATTTGGGACACAGACAGTAGTCTACTAGCGAATTTTTTTTCGAACATGGAAAGAGGGGTGGGGGTCCCACGACCCCTTCGAGAAATTATTTTTCAATAATTTTTACACATTATAACTTTACGTATACTGGCCTTCACCAATATCACAGACTCAAGGGGTCAAATAAGTCGAGGGCTTACAAAGTGAGCAGTGACTCCCTCCGCCCTCACCCCCCCCCCCCCCCCCCCCCCCCCCTTATCTCCTCCTCTGGTGTAAAATCTATAAATTGTTATAACTAAATATAAATTTTTTCCTAAATCAATAGTTTTTGGTACCTGGCACATACAGATCGAGATCTAGACAATTTTGGAAAAAAGAGCAGCGGTCCTTCTCCTCCCGCCATCCGCCCTCCTTCAATTGTTTTTATTAGCACGCTTTTATTAGCTTTACCTGTATGTTTCTTTGTAACTCTTCATTCACTCCAACGCGCCTGATGCCTTATTAAAATAGTTCTACAATTAGCTTCGCTTTATTTGTAATCCCGTTGGGTTCATATCGAGGCCCTCCCAGGATCATTTTTGGGTGGTTTTCGGGATCCGTCCGGGATCCCGCCGGGGTCATTTCGGGACTTTTTCGGTACTATTTCGGGATAATTTTGGGACTCTTCCGGGATCATTTATTTATAGTTTTCGGGATCCGTCCGGGATCCGTCCGGGATCCCGTCGGGGTTATTTTTGGATATATTCGGAACTATTCCGGGATCATTTCGGGATTATTTCGCGATCATTTGGGGACCCTTCCGGCATCATTTCTGAATGGTTTTCGGGATCCGTCCGGGATCCCGTCGGGGCACTTTCGGTATCATTTGCGTACCTTCGAGAGATAAGGTGTTGATGGTTGCCGGGATCATTACGGGACTTTTTCGGGGTTTTTTGGGTCCCTTTAGGCACCATTTCTGGATGGTCTTCGGGATTCGTCCGGGATCTCGTCGGGGTAATTTGGGGACTTTTTCGGGATCATTTGGGGGCTCTTCCGGCATCATTTCTAGATCATTTTCGGGATCCGTCCGGGATCTCGTCGGGGTCATTTGGGGACTTTTTTGGGATCATTTGGGGGCTCCTCCGGCATCATTTCTGGATGGTTTTCGGGATCCGTCCGGTATCCCGTCGGGGTCATTTCGGGACTTTTTCGCGACTAATACGGGATCATTTGGGAACCCTTTCGGCATCATTTCTGTATGGTTTTCGGGATCCGTCCGGGATCCCGTCGGGGTCATTTCGGGACTTTTTCGGGACTAATACGGGATCATTTGGGAACCCTTCCGGGATCATTTCTGGATGGTTTTCGGGATCGGTCCGGGATCCCGCCGGGGTAATTTCGGGACTTTTTCGGGACTGTTTCGGGATCATTTTGGGACCATTCCGGGATCATTTCTGTATAGTTTTCGGGATCCGTCCGGGATCCCGTCGGGGTACTTTCGGGATCATTTGCGTACCTTCGAGAGATAAATTCTTGATGGTTTCCGGGATCATTACGGGACTTTTTCGGGCTTATTTTGGGTCCCTTTAGGCATAATTTCTGGATGGTCTTCGGGATTCGTCCGGCATCCCGTCGGGGTCATTTCAGGACTTTTTCGCGACTAATACGGGATCATTTGGGGATCATTTCGGCATCATTTCTGGATGGTTTTCGGGATCGGTCCGGGATCTCGTCGGGGTAATTTGGGACTTTTTCGGGATCATTTGGGGGCTCTTCCGGCATTATTTCTAGATCGTTTTCGGGATCCGTCCGGGATCTCGTCGGGGTCATTTGGGGACTTTTTCGGGATCATTTGAGGGCTCCTCCGGCATCATTTCTGGATGGTTTTCGGGATCCGTCCGGGATCCTGTCGCGGTCATTTTGGGACTTTTGCGGGATCATTTGGGGTCTCTTCCGGCATCATTTCATATTTTTCAAAAGGGGTGTGTTCGCCGCCCCCTAGGAACAGTTATAATTTAATTATTATATTTTTTCGTCTTTGCGACTGAATCACGCCAGAATGGCTACACGGATTTTGATGAAATTTGGGACACAGACAGTAGTCTACTAGCGAAATTTTTTTCGAACATGGAAAGAGGGTGGGGGTCCCACGACCCCTTAGAGCAATTACTTTTTAATAATTTTTACACATTATAACTTTACGTATACTGGCCTTCACCAATATCACAGACTCAAGGGGTCAAATAAGTCGAGGGCTTACAAAGTAAGCAGTGACACCCTCCGCCCGGTCCGCAGTGGTCCTCTCCTTCTCCTCCCGCCATCCGCCCTCCTTCAGTTGTTTTTATTAGCACGCTTTTATTAGCTTTACCTGTATGTTTCTATGTAACTTTTCATTCGCTCCAAAGCGCCTGCTGCCTTATTAAAATGGTTCTAAAATTAGATTCGCCTTATTTGTAATCACGTTAGGGTCATATCGAGACCCTTCCGGGATCATTTCTGGATGGTTTTCTGGATCCGTCCGGGATTCCGCCGGGTTCATTTCGGAACTTTTTCGGGATAATTTGGGGTCCCTTCCGGCATCATTTCTGCATGGTTTTCGGGATCCGTCCGGGATGCCGTCGGGGTCTTTTCAGGCTTTTTCGAGATCATTTGGGGTGCCTTCCGTCATCATTTCTAGATGGTTTTAGGTATCCGTCCGAGATCCCGTCGGGGTCATTTCGGGACTTTTTCACGACTAATACGGGATTATTTGGGGACCCTTTCGGCATCATTTCTGGATGGCTTTCGGGATCCGTCCGGGATTCCGTCAGCGTCATTTCGGGACTATTAGGGGATAATTTGGGGACCTTTCCATCATCATTTCTGAATAGTTTTAGGGATCCGTCCGGGAGCCTACGGGGTCGTTTCGGGATAATTTGGGGTACCTACCGGCATCATTTCTGGATGTTTTTCGGTATACGTCCGGGATCCCGTCGGGGTCATTTCGGGACTTTTTCGGGACCATTTGGGGTCCCTTCCGGCATCATTTCTGGATGGTTTTCGGGATCCGTCCGGGATCCTGTTTGGGTCGTTTCGGGACTTTTGCGGGATTATTAGGGGTCTCTTCCGGCATCATTTCTGGATAGTTTTCGGGATCCGTCCGGGATCCCGTCGATGTCATTTGGGGAATATTTCTGCATCATTTGGGGTACCGTCCGGCATCATTTCTACATGGTTTTCGGGGTAATGGAACCTTTCGGGCATCATTTCTGGATAGTTTCCGGGATCCCTCGGGGATCCCTTCAGGGTCATTTCAGGATCATTTTGGGGTACCCACCGATATCATTTCTGGATGGTTTTCGGGATCCGTCCGGGATTCCGTCAGCGTCATTTCGGGACTATTAGGGGATAATTTGGGGACCTTTCCGGCATCATTTCTAGATAGTTTTAGGGATCCGTCCGGGATCCCGACGGGGTCATTTCGGGATCATTTGGGGTACCTACCGTCATCATTTCTGGTTGATTTTCGGGATCCGTCCGGGATCCCGTCGGTGTCATTTCGGGACTATTTCGGGATCATTTGGGGTACCTACCGGCATCAGTTCTGGATGGTTTTCGGTATCCGTACGGGATCCCGTCACGTCCATTTCGGCACTTTTTAAGCAAGGTTTTCAGGATCCGTCCGAGATCCCGTCAGGGTATTTTCTGGCCTTTTCCGAGACTATTTCGGGATCATTTTGGGACCCTTCCAAGATCATTCCTGGATGGATTTCGGGATCTGTCCGTATCCCGTTAGGGTCATTTAGGGATCCTTTCGAGATCACGTCAGGGTCATTTCGGGACTTCTTCGGGACTATTATTATTATTATTATTATTTATTTAATATAGTAATCTTTGAAATACAATGTTTCTTACAGACTACATAACGAATTAGATAAATTTACATTACAGAATAGTGTACAGAAGATTTAAGAAAGCCTGTTTTGTCATTGTAAAATCAATGACAGTAGTTTCTGACAAAGTATTAAATTCTCTCAAAGAGCGCACCAAAGGTGCATTTCCAGCAAATGTCGTTTTTACTTTGGGTAGATAAAATGGATAAGATACACGAAGATTACGTCTAGGGACACTGAAACATATTTTATGCAAGAGATATGGGCAATCAACGATGCCTTGAATCATGTTAAACGTAAACGTTAAGCACAAGATAGATCTACGGCTTTCCAGAGATTGCAAGTTTATCAATTGAAGACGAGCTGTGTAGGCCAGAACCGGGTTTTCAAAATTCAGAAACCGTAGGGCAAATTTAAGGAAAACCTTTTGTAGACGCTCAATCCTTTGAATCGGAAGTTGATTAAAGGCCTCCACACGAAGACAGCATACTCAAGATGCGAGCGCACAAAGCTTGTAAATAAAAGTTTCAAGGTATATAGGTCTGAGAAATTAGTGCTGTTACGACGTACAAACCCCAGAACTGAGTATGCTTTCGCGATAATGAAATTAATGTGGCTGTTGAAAGAGAGTTTTGTGTCAAATATAACTCCTAAGTCTTTAACTTCATTAACATTTAGCAGAGTAACATTTGAAATGCTGTAAGACGTACTACGTACATTAAAAATTTTCGCAAAAGTCATTTTGAAACACTTCTTTATATTTAAAGATAAATGTGATTTACTACACCATAGATAAAGAGCATTAACATCCTGCTGTAGCCTTGCTTCATCGAGAGAGTCTTTGACTACAGCAAATACCTTAAGATCGTCTGCATAAAGCAAACACTTGGCGAATGAAAAACAACTTCCAATGTCATTAATAAATAAGACGAACAGTAGAGGTCCAAGAACGCTTCCATGGGGTACGCCTGAAGTGGCCACGAAAGATTCGGAACACATGCCGTCGGGATAATTTTTGGATGGTTTTCGGAATCCGTCCGGGAGCCCGTCTGGGTCATTTTGGAACTTTTTCAGGGCTAATACGGAATCATTTGGGGACCCTTCCGGCATCACTTCTGGATGGATTTCGGGATCTGTACGGGAACCCTTCGTAATTTCGGGACTATTTCGGGATCATTTCGAGACCCTTTAGGGGGCATTTCATGACTTTCTGTATTATTTCGGGATCATTTGGGGACCCTCCGGCATCAATTGATGGTTTGCCGGATCCATCAGGGTAATTTCGGGAACATGTTGGGATTTGGCGACCCTTCCGAGGGTATTTCGGGATCCGTCCGGGATGCCGTAAGAGTCATTTCGAGATTTTTTTTTTACTTTTTGGGGATAGTTTTGGGACCCTTCCGGGATCATTTCTGAATACGTGCGCGATCCCATCGAGGTCATTTCCGGACTATTTCGCGACTAATACGGGATCATTTGGGAACCCTTTCACCATCATTTCTGAATGGTTTTCGGGATCCGTCTGGGATCTCGTCATGGTCATTTCGGGACTAGTTGGGGATCATTTGGGAACCTTTCGGGCATCATTTCTGGATAGTTTCCGGGATCCCTCGGTGATCCCTTCAGGGCCATTTAGGGATCATTTTGGGGTACCCACCGGCATCTTTTCTGGATGGTTTTCGGTATTCGTCCGGGATCCCGTCGGGGTCATTACAGGATTTTCTTGGGATTTGTCCGTGATCCCGACGGGGTCATTTCGGGACTATTTCGGGGTCATTTAAGCATGGTTTTCAGGGTCCGTCCGAGATCCCATCAGGGTAATTTCTGGACTTTTCCGAGACTTTTTCAGGATCATTTTGGGACCCTTCCAAGATATTTCCTGGATGGATTTCGGGATCTGTCCGTGATCCCGTCAGGGTCATTTAGGGATCTGTTCGAGATCCCGTCAGTGTCATTTCTGGACTTCTTCGGGACTATTTCGGGATCATTTTTGGATGGTTTTCGGGATCTGTCCGGGAGCCCGTCTTGCTCAATTCGGAACCTTTTCAGGGCTAATATGGGATCATTTGGGGACCCTTCCGGCATCACTTCTGGATCATTTGGAGACCCTTTAGGCGTCATTTCATTTTTCTGTATTATTTCGGGATCATTTCGGAACCCTTCCGGAATTGAGATGGTTTGCCTGATCTATCAGGGTGATTTGGGGACCCTTCCGGGGTCATTTCTGGATCCGTACGGGATGCCATAAGAGTAATTTCGAGGCTTTCTTGTTACTTTTTCGGGATAGTGTTGGAATCTTCCAGGATCATTTCTGGATCAGTGCGGGATCCCATCGGGGTTTTTTCCGGACTATTTCGGGATGATTTTGGGACCCTTATGGAATCATTTCTGTATGGTTTTCGCGATACGTCGTGGGTCCCCTCGGGGTCATTTCGGAACTTTTTCTGGACTATGTCAGGATAATTTATGAAGGGTTAATATGGATATTTTCTGGATGGTTTTTGAGATCCGTCCGGGAGCCCGTCAGGGTCATTTCGGAACTTTTTCGGGACTATTTCGGGATCATTTTGGTACCCTTCAGGGATCATTTCTGTGTGGTTCACTGGATAAGTCTAGAATCGTGTCGTTGTCATTTCGAGTTTTTTTTGGGTCTGTTCCGGGAACTTTTGAAGACCCTTTGGGGGCATTTCTGGATTGTTTTAGGAATCCGTCCGCGATAGCGTCGGGGTCATTTCTTTGCTTTTTATGGATAATTTCGGGACCATTTTGGGATCCTATAAGATTATCAGCTCATTTAGTTCTTTTTTAATCAATTACAAATATAAAATGCATTACACAGAAACAAAATTTTAAACAGATAACTTGATAAGCAGGCTAGCGTGAATAACCCATATATTTCATTTTCTCCTTGCAGACGGGGCCGTGGGTAAAGGCTAGTATCTAATATATATTATAAATGGCAAAGTTTGGATGTTAGGATGTTTGGATGTTTGGATGTTTGTCCAGACGTTTGTCTTTGTGACTCAATCACGCAAGAACGGCTGGACCGATTTGGATGAAATTTTGCACACATATAGCCAATAGTCTAGAAGGATCTACTAGCTATATATTTTTCAAAAGGGGGGAGGTTTTTGGTATCTGGCACATACAGATCGAGATCTAGACAATTTTGGAAAAAAGAGCAGCGGTCCTTCTCCTCCCGCCATCCGCCCTCCTTCAATTGTTTTTATTAGCACGCTTTTATTAGCTTTACCTGTATGTTTCTTTGTAACTCTTCATTCACTCCAACGCGCCTGATGCCTTATTAAAATAGTTCTACAATTAGCTTCGCTTTATTTGTAATCCCGTTGGGTTCATATCGAGGCCCTCCCGGGATCATTTTTGGATGGTTTTCGGGATCCGTCCGGGATCCCGCCGGGGTCATTTCGGGACTTTTTCGGTACTATTTCGGGATCATTTTGGGACTCTTCCGGGATCATTTATTTATAGTTTTCGGGATCCGTCCGGGATCCCGTCGGGGTTATTTTTGCATATTTTCGGGACTATTCCGGGATCATTTCGGGATTATTTCGCGATCATTTGGGAACCCTTCCGGCATCATTTCTGAATGGTTTTCGGGATCCGTCCGGGATCCAGTCGGGGTACTTTCGGTATCATTTGCGTACCTTCGAGAGATAAGGTCTTGATGGTTGCCGGGATCATTACGGGACTTTTTCGGGGTTTTTTGGGTCCCTTTAGGCATCATTTCTGGATGGCCTTCGGGATTCGTCCGGGATCTCGTGGGGGTAATTTGGGGACTTTTTCGGTATCATTTGGGGGCTCTTCCGGCATCATTTCTAGATCGTTTTCGGGATCCGTCCGGGATCTCGTCGGGGTCATTTGGGGACTTTTTTGGGATCATTTGGGGGCTCCTCCGGCATCATTTCTGGATGGTTTTCGGGATCCGTCCGGGATCCCGTCGGGGTCATTTCGGGACTTTTTCGCGACTAATACGGGATCATTTGGGAACCCTTTCGGCATCATTTCTGTATGGTTTTCGGGATCCGTCCGGGATCCCGTCGGGGTAATTTCGGGACTTTTTCGGGACTAATACGGGATCATTTGGGAACCCTTCCGGGATCATTTCTGGATGGTTTTCGGGATCGGTCCGGGATCCCGCCGGGGTAATTTCGGGACTTTTTCGGGACTATTTCGGGATCATTTTTGGACCATTTCGGGATCATTTCTGTATAGTTTTCGGGATCCGTCCGGGATCCCGTCGGGGTACTTTCGGGATCATTTAGGTACCTTCGAGAGATAAATTCTTGATGGTTTCCGGGATCATTACGGGACTTTTTCGGGCTTATTTTGGGTCCCTTTAGGCATCATTTCTGGATGGTTTTCGGGATTCGTCCGGCATCCCGTCGGGGTCATTTCAGGACTTTTTCGCGACTAATACGGGATCATTTGGGGATCATTTCGGCATCATTTCTGGATGGTTTTCGGGATCGGTCCGGGATCTCGTCGGGGTAATTTGGGACTTTTTCGGGATCATTTGGGGGCTCTTCCGGCATCATTTCTAGATCGTTTTCGGGATCCGTCCGGGATCTCGTCGGGGTCATTTGGGGACTTTTTTGGGATCATTTGGGGGCTCTTCCGGCATCATTTCTGGATGGTTTTCGGGATCCGTCCGGGATCCCGTCGGGGTCATTTCGGGACTTTTTCGCGACTAATACGGGATCATTTGGGAACCCTTTCGGCATCATTTCTGTATGGTTTTCGGGATCCGTCCGGCATCCCGTCGGGGTCATTTCGGGACTTTTTCGGGACTAATATGGGATCATTTGGGAACCCTTTCGGCATTATTTCTGGATGGTTTTAGGGATCCGTCCGGGATCCCGTCGGGGTATTTTCGGGATCATTTGCGTACCTTCGACACATAAATTCTTGATGGTTTCCGGGATCATTACGAGACTTTTTCGGGGTTATTTTGGGTCCCTTTAGGCATCATTTCTGGATGGTCTTCGGGAATCGTCCGGCATCCCGTCGGGGTCATTTCAGGACTTTTTCGCGACTAATACGTGATCATTTGGGAACCCTTTCGGCATCATTTCTGTATGGTTTTCGGGATCCGTCCGGGATCTCGTCGGGGTCATTTGGGGACTTTTTCGGGATCATTTGGGGGTTCCTCCGGCATCATTTCTGGATGGTTTTCGGGATCCGTCCGGGATCCCGTCGGAGTAATTTCGGGACTTTTTCGCGACTAATACGTGATCATTTGGGAACCCTTTCGGCATCATTTCTGTATGGTTTTCGGGATCCGTCCGGGATCCCGTCGGGGTCATTTCGGGACTTTTTCGCTACTAATACGGGATCATTTGGGAACCCTTTCGGCATCATTTCTGGATGGTTTTCGGGATCCGTCCGGGATCCCATCAGGGTAATTTCGGAACTATTAGGGGATCATTTGGGGACCTTTCCGGCTTCATTTCTGGATAATTTTCGGGATCCGTCCGGGATGCCGACGAGGTCATTTCGGGACTATTTCGGGATCATTTGGGATACCTACGGACATCATTTCTGTATGGTTTTCGGGATCCGTCCGGGATCTCGTCGGGGTCATTTGGGGACTTTTTCGGGATCATTTGGGGGTTCCTCCGGCATCATTTCTGGATGGTTTTCGGGATCCGTCCGGGATCCCGTCGGAGTAATTTCGGGACTTTTTCGCGACTAATACGTGATCATTTGGGAACCCTTTCGGCATCATTTCTCTATGGTTTTCGGGATCCGTCCGGGATCCCGTCGGGGTCATTTCGGGACTTTTTCGCTACTAATACGGGATCATTTGGGAACCCTTTCGGCATCATTTCTGGATGGTTTTCGGGATCCGTCCGGGATCCCATCAGGGTAATTTCGGAACTATTAGGGGATCATTTGGGGACCTTTCCGGCTTCATTTCTGGATAATTTTCGGGATCCGTCCGGGATGCCGACGAGGTCATTTGGGGACTTTTTCGGGATCATTTGGGGGTTCCTCCGGCATCATTTCTGGATGGTTTTCGGGATCCGTCCGGGATCCCGTCGGAGTAATTTCGGGACTTTTTCGCGACTAATACGTGATCATTTGGGAACCCTTTCGGCATCATTTCTGTATGGTTTTCGGGATCCGTCCGGGATCTCGTCGGGGTCATTTGGGGACTTTTTCGGGATCATTTGGGGGTTCCTCCGGCATCATTTCTGGATGGTTTTCGGAATCCGTCCGGGATCCCGTCGGAGTAATTTCGGGACTTTTTCGCGACTAATACGTGATCATTTGGGAACCCTTTCGGCATCATTTCTGTATGGTTTTCGGGATCCGTCCGGGATCTCGTCGGGGTCATTTGGGGACTTTTTCGGGATCATTTGGGGGTTCCTCCGGCATCATTTCTGGATGGTTTTCGGGATCCGTCCGGGATCCCGTCGGAGTAATTTCGGGACTTTTTCGCGACTAATACGTGATCATTTGGGAACCCTTTCGGCATCATTTCTGTATGGTTTTCGGGATCCGTCCGGGATCCCGTCGGGGTCATTTCGGGACTTTTTCGCTACTAATACGTGATCATTTGGGAACCCTTTCGGCATCATTTCTGTATGGTTTTCGGGATCCGTCCGGGATCTCGTCGGGGTCATTTGGCGACTTTTTCGGGATCATTTGGGGGTTCCTCCGGCATCATTTCTGGATGGTTTTCGGGATCCGTCCGGGATCCCGTCGGAGTAATTTCGGGACTTTTTCGCGACTAATACGTGATCATTTGGGAACCCTTTCGGCATCATTTCTGTATGGTTTTCGGGATCCGTCCGGGATCCCGTCGGGGTCATTACGGGACTTTTTCTCGACTAATACGGGATCATTTGCGGACCCTTTCGGCATCATTTCTGAATAGTTGTCGGGATCCGTTCGGGAGCCCGTCACGGTCATTTCGGGACTATTAGGGGATCATTTGGGGACCTTTCCAGCATCATTTCTGGATAGTTTTCGGAATCCTTTCGGGATCCCGTCAGGGTCATTTCGGGACTTTTTCGGGATCATTTAAGGATGGTTTTCAGGATTCGTCCGGGATCCCGTCAGGGTAATTTCTGGACTTTTCCGAGACTATTTCGGGATCAAGGTCATTTTGGGTCTATTAGGTGATCATTTGAGGACCTTTCCGGCATCACTTCTGCATGGTTTTCGGTATCCGTTCAGGATCCCGTCGGAATAATTGCGGGAATTTTTCGGGATCATTTGGGGTCCCTTCCGGCATCATTTCTGGATGGTTTTTGGGATTCGTCCGGCATCCCATCGGGGTCATTTCGGGACTTTTTCTCGACTAATACGGGATCATTTGCGGGCCCTTTCGGCATCATTTCTAGATAGTTGTCGGGATTCGTTCGGGATCCCGTCAGGGTCTTTTCGGAACTATTATGAGAACATTTGAGGACCTTTCCGGCATCATTTCTGGATAGTTTTCGGGATCCTTTCGGGGTACCGTCAGGGTCATTTCGGGACTTTTTCGGGATCATTTAAGGATGGCTTTCAGGATTCGTCCGGGAACCCGTCAGGGTTATTTCTGGACTTTTCCGAGACTATTTCGGGATCATTTTGGGACCTTCCCAAGATCATTTCTGGATGGATTTCGGGATCAGTCCCGGATGCCTTTCAGGGTAATTTCGGGACTGTTAGGTGATCATTTGAGGATCTTTCCGGCATCACTTCTGGATGATTTTCGGGGCTAATACGGGATCATTTGGGGATCCTCTAGGGGTCGTTTCGTGACTTTTTCTGTATTATATCGGGATCATTTGGGGGCCCTTCCGGCATAATTTCTTGATGGTTTGCCGGATCCATCAGGGTCATTTCGGGACCATTTTGGGATCATTTGGGGACCCTTCCGAGATCATTTCTGGATCCGTCCGGGATGCCATAGGAGCCATTTCGGAATTTTTTGTTACTTTTCCGGGATAGTTTTTGGACCCTTCCGGAATCATTTCTGGATCTGTGCGGAATCCCATCTGGGTCATTTCCGGTCATTCCGTTCGGGATCCCGTCGGAATCATTGCGGGACTTTTTCGGAATCATTTGGGATCCCTTCCGGCATCATTTCTGGACGGTTTTCGGGATTTGTCCAGGATCACGTCGGGGTTATTTCGGGACCTTTTCGGGGCTAATACGGGATCATTTGGGGATCACGACCCCTAGAGGACTTTTTGACTGTATTATTTCGGGATCATTTGGGGACCCTTCCGGCATAATATCTTGATGGTTTGCGGGATCCCATCTGGGTCATTTCCGGACTATTTCGGGATCATTTTGGGATCCTTCCGGAATCATTTCTGTATGGTTTTCGCGATCCGTCGTGGATCCCCTTGGAGCCATTTCGGAACTTTTTCTGGAGTATGTCGGGGTCATTTGGGAACTTTTTCGGGATCATTTGTGGATCTTCCGGCATCATTTCTGGATGGTTTTCGGGATCCGTCCGGGATCCCGTCGGTGTCATTTCGGGACTTTTTTTCGACTAATGCGGGATCATTTGGGGACCCTTTCGGCATCATTTCTGTATAGTTTTCGGGATCCTTCCGGGATCATTTGCCGGCACTTTCCGTATCATTTCTGGATAGTTGTCGGGATCCGTTCGGGATCCCATGAGGGTCTTTTCGGAACTATTAAGAGATCATTTGAGGACCTTTCCGGCATCATTTCTGGATAGTTTTCGGGATACTGTCGGGGTCCCATCAAGGTCATTTCGGGACTTTTTCGGCATCATTTAAGATTGGTTTTCAGGATTCGTCCGGGAACCCGTCAGGGTTATTTCTGGACTTTTCCGAGACTATTTCGGGATCATTTTGGGACCTTCCCAAGATCATTTCTGGACGGATTTCGGGATCCGTCCGGTATCCCGTCGGGGTCATTTCGGGACTATTTCGGGATCATTTGAGGTACCTTCCGGCACCATTTCTAGATGGTTTTAGGGATCCGTCCGGGATCCCGTCAGGGTCATTTCGGGACTATTTCGGGATACCTTCCGGCATCATTTCTGGATAGTTTTCGGGATCCATCCGGGATCCCGACGGGGTCAACTCAGGACTTTTTCTCGACTAATACGGGATGATTTGGGGACCCTTTCGGCATTATTTCTGAATGGTTTTCGGGATCCGGACGGGATCCTGCCAGGGTCATTTCGGGACTATTTCGGGATCATTTGGGGTACCTTCCGGCATCATTTCTATATGGTTTTGAGGATCCATCCGGGATCCCGACGGGGTCAATTCAGGACTTTTTCTCCACTAATACGGGGTGATTTGAGGACCCTTTCGGCATCATTTCTGGATGGTTTTCGGGATCCGTACGGAATCCTGCCAGGGTCATTTCGGGACTATTTCGGGATCATTTGGGGTACCTTCCGGCATCCTTTCTATATGATTTTGAGGATCCGTCCGGGATCCCGTCCGGGTTATTTCGGGACTTTTTATCGGCTGGTATCGGATCATCTGGGGACCCTTTCGGCATAATTTCTGGATGGGTTTCGGTAATTTCGGGACTATTAGGGGATCATTTGAGGACATTCCGGCATCATTTCTGGATAGTTTTCGGAATCCGTCTGGGATCCCGTCGGGGTCATTTCAGGACTTTTTCGGGACTAATACGGGATCATTTTGGGACCCTTCCGAAATCATTTCTGTATGGTTTTCCGCGATCCGTCGTGGATCACCTAAGGACCCTTCCTGGATATTTTCTGGATGGTTTTTGAGGACCGTCCGGGAGCCCGTCAGGGTCATTTCGGAACTTTTTCGGGACTATTTCGGGATCATTTGGGGTATTTTCCGGCATCATTTCTGTATGGTATTCGGGATCATTTGGGGTCCCTTCCGGCATAATTTCTGGATGGTTTTCGGTAATTTCGGGACTATTAGGGGATCATTTGAGGACATTCCGGCATCATTTCTGGATAGTTTTTGGGATCCGTGCGGGATCCCGTCGGTAATTTCTGTACTTTTCAGAGATTGTTTCGGGATTATTTTGGGCCCTTCCAAGATCATTTCTGGATGGATTTCGAGATCTGTCCGGGATCCCATCAGGGTCATTTAGGAGTCCGTTCGAGATCCCGTCAGGGTCATTTCGGGACTATTAGGGGATCATTTGATGACCTTTCCGGCATCATTTCTGGACAGTTTTCGGAATCCGTCTGGGATCCCGTCGGGGTCATTTCAGGACTTTTTCGGGACTAATACGGGATCATTTTGGGACCCTTCCGGAATCATTTCTGTATGGTTTTCGCGATCCGTCGTGGATCCCCTAAGGACCCTTCCTGGATATTTTCTGGATGGTTTTTGAGAACCGTCCGGGAGCCCGTCAGGGTCATTTCGGAACTTTTTCGGGACTATTTCGGGATCATTTTGGTACCCTTCAGGCATCATTTCGTTGTGGTTCTCTGGATAAGTCTAGAGTCGTGTCGTTGTCATTTCGGGTTTTATGGGACTATTCCGGGAACTTTTGGAGACCCTTCCGTGGCATTTCTAGATAGTTTTCGGGATCTGTCCGCGATAGCTTCGGGGTCATTTCGTGGATTTTTCTGGATAATTTCGGGATCATTTGGGGATCCTATCAGGTTATCAGCTCATTTAGTTCTTTTTTTACTTAATTACAAAAATAAAATGTATTAGACAGAAACATCTTTTTAAACTGATAACTTGATAAGCAGGCTAACGTGAATATCCCATATATTTAATTTTCTCCTTGCGCACGGATGTGAAGATGTTTGGATGTTTGTCCAGACGTTTGTCTTTGTGACTCAATCACGCAAGAACGGCTGGACCGATTTGGATGAAATTTTGCACACATATAGCCAATAGTCTAGAAGGATCTAATAGCTATATATTTTTCAAAAGGGGCGTGGTCCCCGCCCCCTAGGAACAGTTAATATTTAATTACTATATTTTTTCGTCTTTGCGACTGAATCACGCCAGAATGGCTACACGGATTTTGATGAAATTTGGGACACAGACAGTAGTCTACTAGCGAAATTTTTTTCGAACATGGAAAGAGGGGTGGGGGTCTCACGACCCCTTCGAGCAATTACCTTTTAATAATTTTTACACATTATACCTTTACGTATACTGGCCTTCACCAATATCGCAGACTCAAGGGGTCAAATAAGTCCAGGGCTTACAAAGTAAGCAGTGACACCCTCCGCCCCCCTACCTCATTTATCTCCCACTCTGGTGTAAAATCTATTAATTGTTATAACTCAATATAAATTTTCTCCTAAATCAATAGTTTTTGGTATCTGGCACATACAATTTTGGAGGAACGATCAGTGGTCCTCTCCTTTTACTCCCGCCATCCGCCCTCCTTCAATTGTTTTTATTAGCACGCTTTTATTAGCTTTACCTGTATGTTTCTATGTAACTTTTCATTCGCTCCAATGCGCCTGCTGCCTTATTAACATGGTTTTATAATTAGCTTCACCTCATATGGAGACCCTTCCGGGATCATTTCTGGATGGTTTTCGGGATCGGTCCGGGATCCCGCCGGGGTAATTTCGGGACTTTTTCGGGACTATTTCGGGACCATTTTGGGACCCTTCCGGTATCATTTCTGGATGGTTTTCGGGATCCGTCCGGGATCCCATCAGGGTAATATCGGGATCATTTGCGTACCTTCGAGAGATAAATTCTTGATGGTTGCCGGGATCATTACGGGACTTTTTCGGGGTTATTTTGGGTCCCTTTAGGCATCATTTCTGGATGGTCTTCGGGATTCGTCCGGCATCCCGTCGGGGTCATTTCGGGACTTTTTCGCGACTAATGCGGGATCGTTTGGGGACCCTTTCGGCATCATTTCTAGATGGTTTTAGGGATCCGTCCGGGATCTCGTCGGGGTAATTTGGGGACTTTTTCGGGATCATTTGGGGGCTCTTCCGGCATCATATCTGGATGGTTTTGGGGATCCGTCCGGGATCTCGTCGGGGTCATTTGGGGACCTTTTCGGGACTAATACGGGATCATTTGGAAACCCTTTCGGCATAATTTCTGGATGGTTTTCGGGATCCGTCCGGGACCCCGTCGGGGTCATTTCGGGACTTTTTCGCGACTAATACGGGATCATTTGGGAACCCTTTCGGCATCATTTCTGGATGGTTTTCGGAATCCGTCCGGGATCCCATCAGGGTAATATCGGGACTATTAGGGGATCATTTGGGGCCTTCCGGCATCATTTCTGGATAATTTTCGGGATCCGTCCGGGATGCCGACGAGGTCACTTCGGGACTATTTCGGGATCATTTGGGATACCTACCGGCACCATTTCTGGATGGTTTTTGGGATTCGTCCGGGATCCCGTCGAGGTCAATTCGGGACTTTTTCTCGACTAATACGGGATCATTTGAGGACCTTTCCGGCATAATTTCTGCAAAGTTTTCGGAATCCTTTCGGGATCCCGTCACGGTCATTTCGGGACTTTTTCGGGATCATTTAAGGATGGCTTTCAGGATTCGTCCGGGAACCCGTCAGGGTAATTTCTGGACTTTTCCGAGATTATTTCGAGATCATTCTAGGACCTTCCCAAGATCATTGCTGGATGGATTTCGGGATCAGTCCGTGATGCTGTCAGGGTCATTTTGGGACTATTAGGTGATCATTTGAGGACCTTTCCGGCATCACTTCTGGATGGTTTTCGGTATCCGTTTAGGATCCCGTCGGAATTATTGCGGGACTTTTTCGGGATAATTTGGGGTCCCTTCCGGCATCATTTCTGGATGGTTTTTGGGATTCGTCCGGCATCCCGTCGGGGTCATTTCGGAACTTTTTCTCGACTAATACGGGATCATTTGCGGGCCCTTTCGGCATCATTTCTAGATAGTTGTCGGGATCCGTTCGGGGTCCCGTCAGGGTCATTTCGGGACTTTTTCGGGATCATTTAAGGATGGCTTTCAGGATTCGTCCGGGAACCCGTCAGGGTAATTTCTGGACTTTTCCGATACTATTTCGGGATCATTTTGGGACCTTCCCAAGATCATTTCTGGATGGATTTCGGGATCAGTCCGTGATGCTGTCAGGGTCATTTTGGGACTATTAGGTGATCATTTGAGGACCTTTCCGGCATCACTTCTGGATGGTTTTCGGTATCCGTTCAGGATCCCGTCGGATTCATGGCGGAACTTTTTCGGGATCATTTGGGGTCCCTACCAAGATCATTTCTGGATGGATTTCGGGATCTGTCCGGGATCCCGTCAGGGTCATTTAGGGATGCGTTCGAGATCCCGTCAGGGTCATTTCGGGACTTCTTCGGGACTATATCGGGATCGTTTCTGGATGGTTTACGGGATCCGTCCAGGACCCCTTAGGGGTAATTTTGGGACTATTAGGTGATCATTTGAGGACCTTTCCGGCATCACTTCTGGATGATTTTCGGTATCCGTTCGGGATCCCGTCGGAATCAATGCGGGACTTTGTCGAAATCATTTGGGATCCCTTCCGGCATTATTTCTGGATGGTTTTCGGGATTTGTCCGGGATCCCGTCGGGGTCATTTCGGGACTTCTTCGGGACTATATCGGGATCGTTTCTGGATGGTTTACGGGATCCGGCCAGGACCCCTTAAGGGTAATTTTGGGACCATTAGGTGATCATTTGAGGACCTTTCCGGCATCACTTCTGGATGATTTTCGGTATCCGTTCGGGATCCCGTCTGAATCAATGCGGGACTTTGTCGGAATCATTTGGGGTCTCTTCCGGCATCATTTCTGGATGGTTTACGGGATCCGTCCGGGACCCTGTCGGGGTCATTTTGGGACTTTTGCGGGATCATTTGGGGTCTCTTCCGGCATCATTTCTGGACGGTTTTCGGCATCCGTCCGGGATCCTGTCGGGGTCATTTTGGGACTTTGGGGGATCATTTGGGTCTCTTCCGACATCATTTCTGGATGGTTTTCGGGATCCGTCCGGGATCCTGTCGGGGTCATTTTGGGACTTTTGCGGGATCATTTGGGGTCTCTTCCGGCATCATTTCTAGATGGTTTTCGGGACTATTTCGACATCATTTGGGGTACCTTCCGGTATCAATTCTAGATGGTTTTCGGGATCCGTCCGGGATCACGTCGGGTCATTTCGGAACTTTTTCTCTACTAATACAGGATCATTTGGTGACCCTTTCGGCACCATTTCTGTATGGTTTTCGGGATCCGTCCGGGATCCCGTCGGGGTCATTTCCGGACTTTTTCGCGACTAATATGGGGCCATTCGGGGACCCTTTCGGCATCATTTCTGGATGGTTTTCGGGATCCGTCCGGGATTCCGTCGGCGTCATTTCGGGACTATTAGGGGATTATTTGGGGACCTTTCCGGCATCACTTCTGGATAGTTTTAAGGATCCGTTCGGGATCCCGACGGGGTCATATCGGGACCATTTGGGGTACCTACCGGCATCATTTCTGGTTGGTTTTCGGGATCTGTCCGGGATCACGTCAAGGTCATTTCGGGACTATTTCGGGATCATTTGGGTACCTACCGGCATCATTTCTGGATGATTTTCGGGATCCGCACGGGATCCCGTTGGGGTCATTTCAGGACTTTTTCGGGATCCGCCCGTGATCCCGGCGGGGTCATTTTGGGACTATTTCGGGATCATTTGGGGTGCTTAGATGGATGGTTTTCGGGATTCGTCCGGGATCCCGTCTGGATCATTTCAGGACTTTTTCGGGATCATTTGGGGTATCTTCCGGCAACATTTCTAGATGGTTTTCGGTATCCGTCCGGGTAATTTCGGGACTTTTTCGCGACTAATACGGGATCATTTGGAGACCCTTTCGGCATCATTTCTGGTTGGTTTTCGGGATCCGCCCGGGATCCCGTCGGGTTTATTTTTTTACTTTTTGGAAAAATGTCAGGGTAATTTCGAGACTGTTCTTGGATCATTTGGGGATCCTTCCGGGATAATTTCTGGATGGTTTTCGGGATCCCGTCGGGTTAATTTCGGGACTTTTTCACGACTATTTGGGGGACAGTTGCCCTTAAAGATCTTTTCTGGGTGGTTTTCGGGATCCGTCCGGGATCCCGTCAGGGTTATTTCGCGCCTTTTCTGGACTATTTCAGGAACATTTTGGGACCCTTCCGGGATAAATTCTCTATGATTTTCGGGATCTTTTCGGGATCCCTTCGTAGTTTTTTCGAGACTTTATCTGGGATAAATTGCGGACCCTTTAGAGATCAATTCTGGGTGGTTTTCGGTTTCGGTCTGGGATCCCCTCAGGGTAATTTCGGGACTTTTTCGGGCCTATTTCGAAATCATTTTGGGACTCCTCCGGCATAATTTCTGGGTGATTTTCGGGATCTGTCCGGGATCCCGACGGAGTTTTTTCGGGACTTTTTCCGGACTATTTCTGGATTATTTGCGGACGTTTCAGAGCTCAATTCTGAATGATTTTCGGGATCTGTCCGGGATCCCGTCGGAGTTATTTCGGGGTAATTTTGGGACCCTTCCCGGATAATTTCTTCATGATTTTCGGGATGTGCTTGAGTTTTTCGTGACTTTTTCGGGACTATTTCGGAATCATTTTGGGACCCCTCCGGGATAATTTCTGGGCTATTTCGCGATCTGTCCGGGATCCAGTCGGATTTTTTTCGGGACTTTTCCGGACTATTTCGGGATCATTTGCGGAACCTTCAGAAATCAATTCTGGATGGTTTGGGGACTTTTCCGGGATCATTTGGGGATCCCTCCAGAGTCATTTCTGGATGGTTTTCGGGATCCCGTCAGGGTCATTTCGGGACCTTTCGTGACTACTTCGGGATTATTTTGGGACCCTTGCGGCATCATTTCTGGATAGTTTTCGGGATTTGTCCAGGATCCCGTCGGCATCATTTCGTGGCTATTTTGGTGTCATTTAGGGACACTTCCGGGATCATTTTAGGTCTCTTCGAAACCGGTAATTCAGCACACATGGCCGTGGATTTACGGCAAATTATTCGTAATTAAAATTCGGTATGTTTTATCTTTAATATATCACAGCTTTTTCGTTCTATTTTTAAATGAATCCTGTACGAACTATTACAACTATAATTAAAATTTTTGTAATATTTTAACCAACTAAATACCCGAAAAAGCAACACTGCTTTCATTTAAAAAATTCTTTTTGTTTTTAGCTAAAAAAGTTTCACTCCTTTGTTCTATGAGTAGTAATTCTTTCACCCCTGTCATATCAATTAATTTAACTTAAAAACAAAATGTATTTTTTTTAATTCGAAAAAAGTGTATTGTACTATTAATGTAAGCATGCCTATCAGCTCATTTGGTTCTTTTTTTACTGTTTTAAAAAATAAAATACATTGACAGAAACAATTTTTAAACAGACAACTTGATAAGCAGGCTAACGTGAATATCACATATATTTTATTTTCTCCTTGCGGACGGGGCCGCGGGTAAAGGATAGTATATGCTATATGCGTAAGCATTTGGTGAAATTTGAAGCTTCTAGCTGTTAAACCGGGGCAGAAATCGCAAAAAAAATATATATATACTATATATACCATCATATATATATTATATATATCACCGACCTCTATGATTTTTTGACAGAACAATATATACTATATACGTAAGCAATCGGTGAAATTTGAAGCTTATAGCTGTTAAAATGGGGTAGAAATTGTGAAAAGATTCTTATCTGAACATTCGGTTGAATGAGATATATACTATATATACAACCGATCTCCATGATTTTTTGACACAACAATATATACTATATACGTAAGCAATCGGTGAAATTTGAAGCTTATAGCTGTTAAAATGGGGTAGAAATTGCGAAAAGTTTCTTATCTGAACAATCGGTTGAATGAGATATATATAACAATATATTTGAAGCCTCTAGCTCTTAAAATAGGGCAGTAATTACGAAAAGTTTCTTATCTGAACAATCGGCTGTGGGGGATATATACTATATATACAACCGATCTCATCAGTTTTTTCAGGCAACAATATGTGCAATATATGAAATTATATGGTGAAGTTTGAAGCTTCAATCTGTTAAATTGAGTAAGATATGACAAAAATCCTCTTTTTCTGAAAACTCGGTTGTATGGAGGATATATGCTTTAGTGGTCCGATCCGGCCGGTTCCGACAAATGTCTAATCGGACACCCAAATACACCCGCTCACCAAATTTTATCAAGATATCTCAAAAATTGAGGGACTAGTTTGCATACAAACAGACAGACAGACAGACGGACATGGCGAAATCAATTCAGCTCTTCAACCTGATTATTTCGGTATACTTAATGTTGGGTCTACTTATTTTCCTTTAAGGACTTACAATTTTTTGTGGTCTGCATGTAAAAACTATGACTACGAATCACGTATTTCAAAAATATATGACCTAAACGTAACTATTTGATGAAATTTGATGAATTTTGAAGCTTCTAGCCGTAAAAAAGGGCCAAAAATTACAGTTTATATGAAGTATATAATATATATACCACCGATCTCTGTGATTTTTTCAGACAACAATTTATGCTATATGCGTAAGCATTTGGTGAAATTTGAAGCTTCTAGCTGTTAAAACGGGGCAGAAATTGCGCAAAGTTTCTTATCTGAACAATCGGTTGTATGAGATATATACTATGTATACCACCGATCTCAATGATTTTTTCAGACATCAATATATGCTATACACGTAAGCATTTGGTAAAATTTGAAGCTTCTAGCTGTTAAAATGGAGCCGAAATCGCAAAAAAAATATATATATACTATATATACTATATATACCATCATATATATATTATATATATCACCGATCTCTATGATTTTTTGACACAACAATATATACTATATACGTAAGCAATCGGTGAAATTTGAAGCTTATAGCTGTTAAAATGGGGTAGAAATTGCGAAAAGTTTCTTATCTGAACAATCGGTTGAATGAGATATATACTATATATACAACCGATCTCTATGATTTTTTCAGACAACAATATATGCCATATACGTAAGCATTTGGTGAAATTTGAAGCTTCTAGCTGTTAAAATGGGGCTAAAATTGCGAAAAGGTATATATACATATATACTATACTAGCCTTTACCCGCGGCCCCGTCCGCAAGGAGAAAATGAAATATGTGGGCTATTCACGTTAGCCTGCTTATAAAGTTATCTGTTTAAAATTTTTTTCTGTCTAATGCATTTTATTTTTGTAATTGAGTAAAAAAAGAACTTTATGAGCTGATAACCTGATAGGATCCCAAAATGATAACGAAATTATCCAGAAAATGCCACGAAATGACCCCGACGCTATCGCGGACGGATCCCGCAAACCATCCAGAAACGCCCCGGAAGTGTTTCCAAAAGTTCCCGAAGTAGTCCCAAAAAAACCCGAAATGACGACGACACGATTCTAGACTTATCCAGAGAACCACACAGAAATGATGCCTGAAGGGTACCAAATTGATCCCGAAATAGTGCCGAAAAAGTTCCGAAATTACCCTGACGGGCTCCCGGACGGATCTCAAGAACCATCCAGGAAGGGTTCTAAAATTATCCCGACATAGTCCAGAAAAAGCTCCGAAAAAGTTCCGAAATGACCCCGAGGGATCCACAACGGATAGCGAAATCCATAAAGAAATGATTCCGGAAGGGTCCCAAAATGATTCCGAAATAGGCCGAAAATGACCCCGATGGAATCCCGCACGGATCCAAATGTGATCCCGGAAGGGTTTCAAAACTATCCCGAAAAAGTAACAAAAAAAATCTCAAACTGAATCTTACAGCATCCTGGACGGATCCAGAAATGATCCCAGCATGGTCCTGAAATGACCCTGATGGATCCGCCAAACGATCAAGAATTGATGCCGGAAGGGTCTTCAAATGATCCCGAAATAATACAGATAGTCATGGAATGACCCCTAAGTGGTCCCCAAATGATCCCGAAATAGTCCCGAAAAAGTCCCGAAATTACCCTGATGAGTTCCCGTACAGATCCCGAAATCCATCCAGAAGTCATGCCGGAAGGGTCCAAAAATGATCCCGTATTGTCCCCGAAAAAGTCCCTAAATGACCCCGACGAGATCCCGGACGGATCCCCAAAACTATCTAGAAATAATGAAGGAAGGTACCCAAAATGATTCCGAAAAAGTCGTGAAATAACCCCGACGGAATTCCGGGCGGATCCCGAAAACCATCCAGAAATGATCCCGAAATAGTCCCGAAGAAGTCCCGAAATGTCCCTGACGGGATCTCAAACGGCCCTCTAACTGACCCCGCCGGGATCCCGGGCAGATCCCGAAATCCATCCAGGAATCATTTTGGGCCAAAATGATTCCCAAATAGTTTCGGAAAAGTCCACAAATTACCCTGACGGGATCCCGGACGAATCCTGAAAGCCATGCTTAAATGATCCCGAAAAAGTTCCGAAATGACCCCGACGGGATCTCGGACGGATCCCCAGAACTATCTAGAAATGATGAAGGAAGGTACCCAAAATGATTCCGAAAAAGTCCTGGAATAACCCCGACCGGATTCCGGACGGATCCCGGAAACCATCCACAAATGATGCTGAAAGGTACACCAAATGATCCCGAAATGATCCCGGACTGATCCCGAAAATTATCCAGAAATGATGCCGGAAAGGTCCTCAAATGATCCCTTAATAGTCCCGAAATCACCCTGAAGGGATCCCCGACGGATCCGGGAAACTATCCAGAAATGACGCCGGGAAGGTTCCCAAATGATCCCCAAATAGTGCCGAAATGACCCTGACGGATCCCGAACGGATCCCGAAAACCCGTATTAGTCGAGAAAAAGTCCCGAAATGAACCTAACGGGATCCCGGACGATTGCCAAAAACCATCCAGAAAGGATGCCGGTAGGTATCCCAAATGATCCCGAAATAGTCCCGAAATGTCCTCGTCGGCATCCCGGACGGATCCCGAAAATTACCCAGAAATGATGACGGAAAGGTCCCCAAATGATCCCCTAATAGTCCCGCAATTACCCTGATGGGATCCCGGACGGATCCCGAAAACCATCCGGAAATGATGCCGAAAGGTTTCCCAAATGATCCCGTATTAGTCGCGAAAAAGTCATGAAATGACCCCGACGGGATCCCGGACGGATCCCGAAAACCATCCAGAAATGATGCCGGAAGAGCCCCCAAATGATCCCGAAAAGATCCCCAAATGAACCCGACGAGATCCCGGACGGATACCGAAAACCATCCAGAAATGATGCCGGTAGGTACCCCAAATGATCCCGAAATAGTCCCGAAATGACCCCGTCGGATCCCGAAAACCATCCAGAAATTATGCCGGAAGAGCCACCAAATGATCCCGAAAAAGTCCTCAGATGACCCCGACATACTCCAGAGAAAGTTCCGAAATTCCTCCGAGGGGATCCACGACGGATCGCGAAAACCATACAGAAATGATTCCGGAAGGGTCCCAAAATGATCCCGAAAACCGTCCAGAAATGCCCCGTAAGGGTCTCCAAAAGTTTCCGGAATAGTCCCAAAAAACCAGAAATGACAACGACACGATTCTAGACGTATCCAGAGAACCACACAGAAACGATCCCTGAAGGTGTTCCAAAATGATCCCGAAAAGGTTCCGAAATGACCATGACGGGCTCCCGAGCGGATCTCAAAAACCATCCAGAAAATATCCAAGAAGGGTCCCTAAATTTTCCCGACATACTCCAGAAAAAGTTCCGAAATGGCTCCGAGGGGATCCACGACGGATCGCGAAAACCATACAGAAATGATTCCGGAAGCGTCCCAAAATGATCCCGAAATAGTCCGGAAATGACCCAAATGGGATCCCGCACAGATCCAGAAATGATCCCGGAAGGGTCCAAAAACTATCCCTGAAAAGTAACAAAAAATCCCGAAATGGCTCCTACGGCATCCCGGACGGATCCAGAAATGATCTCGGAAGGGTCCCCAAATGATCCCAAAATGGTTCCGAAATGACCCTGATGGATCCGGCAAACCATCAAGAAATTATGCCGGAAGGGTCCCCAAATGATCCCGAAATAATACAGAAAAAGTCACGAAACGACCCCTAGAGGATCCCCAAATGATCCCGTATTAGCCCCGAAAACGTCCCGAAATAACCCCGACGGGATCCCGGACAAATCCCGAAAACCATCCAGAAATGATGCCGGAAGGATCCCAAATGATTCCGAAAAAGTCCCGCAATGATTCCGACGGGATCCCGAACGGATACCGAAAATCATCCAGAAATGATGCCGGAAAGGTCCTCAAATGATCACCTAATATTCCCGAAATGACCCTTAAGGGATCCTAGACGGATCCCTTAAACCATCCAGAAATGATCCCGATATTGTCCCAAAGAAGTCCGGAAATGACCCTAACGGGATCTCGAACGCATCCCTAAATGACCCTGACGGAATCCCGGACAGATGCCGAAATCCATCCAGAAATGATCTTGGGAGGGACCCCAAATGATTCCGAAAAAGTCCCGCAATGATTCCGACGGGATCCTGAACGGATACCGAAAACCATCCAGAAGTGATGCCGGAAAGGTCCTCAAATGATCACCTAATAGTCCCAAAATGACCCTGACGGCATCCCGGACTGATCCCGAAGTCCATCCAGAAATGATCTTGGGAAGGTCCCAAAATGATCCCGAAATAGTCTCGGAAAAGTCCGGAAATTACCCTGACGGGTTCCCGGACGAATCCTGAAATCCATCATTAAATGATCACGAAAAAGTCCCGAAATGACCCTGACGGGACCCCGAAAGGATCCCGAAAACTATCCAGAAATGATGCCGGAAAGGTCCTCGAATGATTTCCTAATAGTTCCGAAAAGACCCTGACGGGATCCCGAACGGATCCCGACAACTATCTAGAAATGATGCCGAAAGGGCCCGCAAATGATTCCGTATTAGTCGAGAAAAAGTCCCGAAATGACCCCGACGGGATGCCGGGCGAATCCCAAAAACCATCCAGAAATGAAGGGACCCCAAATGATCCCGAACGGATACCGAAAACCATGCAGAAGGAATGCCGGAAAGGTCCTCAAATGATAACCTAATAGTCCCAAAGTGACTCTGACGGCATCCCGGACAGATCCCGAAATCCATCCAGAAATGATCTTGGGAAGGTCCCAAAATGATCCCGAAATAGCCTCGGAAAAGTCCAGAAATTACCCTGACGGGTTCCCGGACAAATCCTGAAAGCCATCCTAAAATGATCCCGAAAAAGTCCCGAAGCGACCCTGACGGGATCCCGAAAGGATTCCGAAAACTATCCAGAAATGATGCTGGAAAGGTCCTCAAATAATCCCCTAATAGTCCCGAAATGACCGTGACGGAATCCCGAACGGATCCCGACAACTATGCAGAAATGATGCCGAAAGGGTCCGCAAATGATCACGTATTAGTCGAGAAAAAGTCCCGAAATGAGCCCGACGGGATCCCGGACGGATCCCGAAAACCATCCAGAAATGATGCCGGAAGAGCCCCAAAATTATCCTGAAAAAGTCCCGAAGTAACCCTGACGGGACCCCGAAAGGATTCCGAAAACTATCCAGAAATGATGCTGGAAAGGTCCTCAAATAATCCCCTAATAGTCCCGAAATGACCGTGACGGAATCCCGAACGGATCCCGACAACTATGCAGAAATGATGCCGAAAGGGTCCGCAAATGATCCCTTATTAGTCGAGAAAAAGTCCCGAAATGAGCCCGACGGGATCCCGGACGAATCCCAAAAAACATACAGAAATGATGCCGGTAGGTATCCCAAATGATCCCGAAATAGTCCCGAAATGACCTCCTCGGCATCCCGGATGGATCCCGAAAATTATCCAGAAATGATGGCGGAAAGGTCCCCAAATGATCCCCTAATAGTCCCGAAATTACCCTGATGGGATCCCGGACGGATCCCGAAAACCATCCAGAAATAATGCTGAAAGGGTTCCCAAATGATCCCGTATTAGTCGCGAAAAAGTCCCGAAATGACCCCGACAGGATCCCGGACGGATTCCGAAAACCAGCCAGAAATGATGCCGAAAGGGTTCGCAAATGATACCGTATTAGTCGCGAAAAAGTCCCAAATGAGCCCGACGGGATCCCGAAAACCATCCAGAAATGATGCCGAAAGGGTCCCCAAATGATCCCGTATTAGACGAGAAAAAGTACAGAAATGACCCCGACCGGATCCCGGACTGATCCAGAAAACTATCTAGAAATGATACCGGAAGGTAGTCTAAATGATCCCGAAAAAGTCCTGAAATGACCCCGTCGGGATCCCGGACGAATCCCGAAAACCATCCAGAAATGATGCCGGTAGGTACCCCAAATGATCCCGAAATAGTCCCGAAATGACCCCGTCCGGATCCCGGACGGATCCCGAAAACTATCCAGAAATGATGCCGAAAGGGTCCCCAAATGATCCCGTATTAGTCGAGAAAAAGTCCCGAAATGAACCTGACGGGATCCCGGACGATTCCCAAAAACCATCCAGAAATGATGCCGGAAAGGTCCCCAAATGATCCCCTAATAGTCCCGCAATTACCCTGATGGGATCCCGGACGGATCCCGAAAACCATCCGGAAATGATGCCGAAAGGGTTCCCAAATGATCCCGTATTAGTCGCGAAAAAGTTCCGAAATGACCCCGACGGGATCCCGGACGGATCCCGAAAACCATCCAGAAATGATGCCGGAAGAGCCCCCAAATGATCCCGAAATAGTCCCTAAATGACCCCGTCCGGATCCCGAAAACTATCCAGAAATGATGCCGAAAGGGTCCCCAAATGATCCCGTATTAGTCGAGAAAAAGTCCCGGAATGACCGCGACAGGATCCCGGACGGATCCCGAAAACCATCAAGAAATGATGCCGGAAGAGCCCCCAAATGATCCCGAAAATGTCCCCAAATGACCCCGACGAGATCCCGGACGGATACCGAAAACCATCCAGAAATGATACCGGTAGGTACCCGGAATAGTCCCAAAAAACCAGAAATGACAACGACACGATTCTAGACGTATCCAGAGAACCACACAGAAACGATCCCTGAAGGTGTTCCAAAATGATCCCGAAAAGGTTCCGAAATGACCATGACGGGCTCCCGGGCGGATCTCAAAAACCATCCAGAAAATATCCAGGAAGGGTCCCTAAATTATCCCGACATACTCCAGAAAAAGTTCCGAAATGGCTCCGAGGGGATCCCGGACAAATCCCGAAAACCATCCAGAAATGATACCGGAAGGATCCCAAATGATTCCGAAAAAGTCCCGCAATGATTCCGACGGGATCCCGAACGGATACCGAAAATCATCCAGAAATGATGCCGGAAAGGTCCTCAAATGATCACCTAATGGTCCCGAAATGACCCTTAAGGGATCCTAGACGGATCCTAGACGGATCCCTTAAACCATCCAGAAATGATCCCGATATAGTCCCAAAAAAGTTCGGAAATGACCCTAACGGGATCCCGGACAGATGCCGAAATCCATCCAGAAATGATCTTGGGAGGGACCCCAAATGATTCCGAAAAAGTCCCGCAATGATTCCGACGGGATCACGAACGGATACCGAAAATCATCCAGAAATGATGCCGGAAAGGTCCTCAAATGATCACCTAATAGTCCCGAAATGATCACCTAATAGTCCCGAAATGACCCTTAAGGGATCCTAGACGGATCCCTTAAACCATCCAGAAATGATCCCGATATAGTCCCAAAGAAGTCCGGAAATGACCCTAACGGGATCTCGAACGCATCCCTAAATGACCCTGACGGGATCCCGGACAGATGCCGAAATCCATCCAGAAATGATCTTGGGAGGGACCCCAAATGATTCCGAAAAAGTCCCGCAATGATTCCGACGGGATCCTGAACGGATACCGAAAACCATCCAGAAGTGATGCCGGAAAGGTCCTCAAATGATCACCTAATAGTCCCAAAATGACCCTGACGGCATCCCGGACTGATCCCGAAGTCCACCCAGAAATGATCTTGGGAAGGTCCCAAAATGATCCCGAAATAGTCTCGGAAAAGTCCGGAAATTACCCTGACGGGTTCCCGGACGAATCCTGAAATCCATCATTAAATGATCACGAAAAAGTTCCGAAATGACCCTGACGGGACCCCGAAAGGATCCCGAAAACTATCCAGAAATGATGCCGGAAAGGTCCTCGAATGATTTCCTAATAGTTCCGAAAAGACCCTGACGGGATCCCGAACGGATCCTGACAACTATCTAGAAATGATGCCGAAAGGGCCCGCAAATGATCCCGTATTAGTCGAGAAAAAGTCCCGAAATGACCCCGACGGGATGCCGGACGAATCCCAAAAACCATCCAGAAACGATGCCGGAAGGGACCCCAAATGATCCCGAAAAAGTCCCGAAATTATTCCGACGGGATCCTGAACGGATACCGAAAACCATTCAGAAGTGATGCCGGAAAGGTCCTCAAATGATAACCTAATAGTCCCAAAGTGACCCTGACGGCATCCCGGACGGATCCCGAAAACCATCCAGAAATGATGCCGGAAGAGCCCTCAAATGATCCCAAAAGTCCCCAAATTACCCCGACGAGATCCGGGACGGATCCCGAAAACCATCCAGAAATGATGCCGGAAGAGCCCCCAAATGATCCCGAAAAAGTCCCGAAGTGACCCTGACGGGACCCCGAAAGAATTCCGAAAGCCATCCAGAAATGATGCTGGAAAGGTCCTCAAATAATCCCCTAATAGTCCCGAAATGACCGTGACGGAATCCCGAACGGATCCCGACAACTATGCAGAAATGATGCCGAAAGGGTCCCCAAATGATCCCGTATTAGTCGAGAAAAAGTCCCGAATGAGCACGACGGGATCCCGGACGAATCCCAAAAACCATACAGAAATGATGCAGGTAGGTATCCCAAATGATCCCGAAATAGTCCCGAAATGACCTCGTCGGCATCCCGGATGGATCCCGAAAATTATCCAGAAATGATGCCGGAAAGGTCCCCAAATGATCCCCTCATAGTCCCGAAATTACCCTGATGGGATCCCGGACGGATCCCGAAAACCATCCAGAAATGATGCCGAAAGGGTTCCCAAATGATCCCGTATTAGTCGCGAAAAAGTCCCCAAATTACCCCGACAGGATCCCGGACGGATTCCGAAAACCATCCAGAAATGATGCAGGAAGAGCCCCCAAATGATCCCGAAAAAGTCCCCAAATGACCCCGACGAGATCCCGGACGGATCCCGAAAACCATCGAGAATTGATGCCGAAAGGGTTCCCAAATGATCCCGTATTAGTCGCGAAAAAGTCCCGAAATGACCCCGACGGGATCCCGGACGGATCCCGAAAACCATCCAGAAATGATGCCGGAAGAGCCCCCAAATGATCCTGAAAAAGTCTCCAAATGACCCCGACGCGATCCCGGACGGATCCCGAAAACCATCCAGAAATGATGCCGGAAGAACCCCCAAATGATCCCGAAAAAGTCCCCAAATTACCCTGACGAGATCCCGGACGGATCCCGAAAACCATCCAGAAATGCTGCCGAAAGGATCCCCAAATGATCCCGTATTAGTCGCGAAAAAGTTCCGAAATGACCCCGACGGGATGCCGGACGAATCCCGAAGACCATCCAAAAATGATGCCTAAAGGGACTCCAAATAACTCCGAAAAAGTCCCGTAATGATCCCGGAAACCATCAAGAATTTATCTCTCCAAGGTACGCAAATGATCCCGAAAGTACCCCGACGGGATCCCGGACGGATCCCGAAAACCATACATAAATGATGCTGGAAGGGTCCCCAAATGATCGCGAAATAGTCCCGAAATGATTCCGGAATAGTCCCGAAAATGTCTCAAAAAATTACAAATAAGGTGAAGCTAATTATAAAACCATGTTAATAAGGCAGCAGGCGCATTGGAGCGAATGAAAAGTTGCATAGAAACATACAGGTAAAGCTAATAAAAGCGTGCTAATAAAAACAATTGAAGGAGGGCGGATAGCGGGTGTAGAAGGAGAGGACTACTGATCGTTCCTCCAAAATTGTCTAGGTCTCGATCTGTATGTGCCAGATACCAAAAACTATTGAAGTAGGAGAAAATTTATATTGAGTTATAACAATTTATAGATTTTACACCAGAGGGGGTGATAAAGGGGGTAGGGGGCGGCGGAGAGTTTCACTGCTTACTTTGTAAGCACTCGAATTATTTGAACCCTTGAGTCTGTGATATTGGTGAAGGCCAGTATACGTAAATTTATAATGTGTAAAAATTATTAAAAAGTAATTGCTCGAAAGGGTCGTGGGACCCCCACCCCTCTTTCCATGTTCGAAAAAAATTTCGCTAGTAGACTACTGTCTGTGTCCCAAATTTCATCAAAATCCGTGTAGCCATTCTGGCGTGATTCACTCGCAAAGACGAAAAAATATAATAATTAAATTATAACTGTTCCTAGGGGGCGGGGACCACGCCCCTTTTAAAAAATATATAGCTAGTAGATCCTTCTAGACTATTGGCTATATGTGTGCAAAATTTCATCCAAATCGGTTCAGCCGTTCTTGCGTTATTGAGTCACAAAGACAAACGTCTGGACAAACATCCAAACATACAAACATCCAAACTTTCCCATTTATAATACATATTAGATTAGATATGTATACTATATATACCACCATATATATACTATATATACCACCGATCTTTATGATTTTTTCAGACAACAATATAAGCGTAAGCATTCGTTGAAATTTGAAGCCTCTAGCTCTTAAAATAGGGCAGTAATTACGAAAAGTTTCTTATCTGAACAATCGGTTGTGGGGGATATATACTATATATACGACCGATCTCATCAGTTTTTTCAGGCAACAATATGTGCAATATACGAAATTATATGGTGAAGTTTGAAGCTTCAATCTGTTAAATTGAGTAAGATATGACAAAAATCCTCTTTTTCTGAAAAATCGGTTGTATGGAGGATATATAATATAGTGGTCCGATCCGGCCGGTTCCGACAAATGTCTAATCGGACACCCAAATACACATGCTCACCAAATTTTATCAAGATATCTCAAAAATTGAGGGACTAATTTGCATAAAAACAGACAGACGGACACACGGACATGGCTAAATCAACTCAGCTCTTCAACCTGATTATTTCGGTATACTTAATATTGGGTCTATCTATTTTCCTTTAAGGACTTACAATTTTGGGTTTCGTGACGAAATTAATATACCATTTCATTTTCATGAAAGGTATAAAATAGGTAGGTACTTTGTGTGAGGATGCAAAGCTTCACGTTTTTTGTGGCCTGCATGTAAAAACTATGACTACGAATCACGTATTTCAAAAATATATGACCTAAACGTAACTATTTGATGAAATTTGATGAATTTTGAAGCTTCTAGCCGTAAAAAAGGGCCAAAAATGGCAGTTTATATGAAGTATATAATATATATACCACCGATCTCTATAATTTTTTCAGACAACAATATATGCTATATGCGTAAGCATTTGGTGAAATTTGAAGCTTCTAGCTGTTAAAACGGGGCAGAAATTGCGCAAAGTTTCTTATCTGAACAATGGGTTGTATGAGATATATACTATGTATACCACCATTCTCAATGATTTTTTCAGACATCAATATATGCTATACACGTAAGCATTTGGTGAAATTTGAAGCTTCTAACTGTTAAAATGGGGCCGAAATCGCAAAAAAAAAATATATATATACTATATATACCATCATATATATATTATATATATCACCGATCCCTATGATTTTTTGACACAACAATATATACTATATACGTAAGCAATCGGTGAAATTTGAAGCTTATAGCTGTTAAAATGTGGTAGAAATTGCGAAAAGTTTCTTATCTGAACAATCGGTTGAATGAGATATATACTATATATACAACCGATCTCTATGATATTTTCAGACAACAATATATGCCATATACGTAAGCATTTGGTGAAATTTGAAGCTTCTAGCTGTTAAAATGAGGCTAAAATTGCGAACATATATATATATATACTATATATATATATTATAAATACCACCATATATATACTATATATACCACCGATCTTTATGATTTTTTCAGACAACAGTATAAGCGTAAGCATTCGTTGAAATTTGAAGCCTCTAGCTCTTAAAATAGGGCAGTAATTACGAAAAGTTTCTTATCTGAACAAGCGGTTGTGGGGGATATATACTATATACACGACCGATCTCATCAATTTTTTCAGGCAACAATATGTGCAATATACGAAATTATATGGTGAAGTTTGAAGCTTCAATCTGTTAAATTGAGTAAGATATGACAAAAATCCTCTTTTTCTGAAAAATCGGTTGTATGGAGGATATATAATATAGTGGTCCGATCCGGCCGGTTCCGACAAATGTCTAATCGGACACCCAAATACACATGCTCACCAAATTTTATCAAGATATCTCAAAAATTGAGGGACTAATTTGCATAAAAACAGACAGACGGACACACGGACATGGCTAAATCAACTCAGCTCTTCAACCTGATTATTTCGGTATACTTAATATTGGGTCTATCTATTTTCCTTTAAGGACTTACAATTTTGGGTTTCGTGACGAAATTAATATACCATTTCATTTTCATGAAAGGTATAAAATAGGTAGGTACTTTGTGTGAGGATGCAAAGCTTCACGTTTTTTGTGGTCTGCATGTAAAAACTATGACTACGAATCACGTATTTCAAAAATATATGACCTAAACGTAACTATTTGATGAAACTTGATGAATTTTGAAGCTTCTAGCCGTAAAAAAGGGGCAAAAATGACAGTTTATATGAAGTATATAATATATATACCACCGATCTCTATGATTTTTTCAGACAACAATATATGCTATATACGTGAGCATTTGGTGAAATTTGAAGCTTCTAGCTGTTAAAACGGGGCAAAATTGCGCAAGGTTTCTTATCTGAACAATCGGTTGTATGAGATATATACTATGTATACCATCGATCGCAATGATTTTTTCAGACATCAATATATGCTATACACGTAAGCATTTGGTGCTTCTAGCTGTTAAATTGGGCCGAAATCGCAAAAAAAAATATATATATATACTATATATATACTATATATACCATTATATATATTATATATATCACCGATCTCTATGATTTTTCTACACAACTATATATACTATATACGTAAGCATTCGGTGAAATTTGAAGCTTCTAGCTGTTAAAATGGGGCTAAAATTGCGAAAATATATATACATACTATATATATATATACTATATATACCACCATATATATACTATATATACCACCGATCTTTATGATTTCTACAGACAACAATATATGCTATATACGTAAGCATTCGTGAAATTTGAAGCCTCTAGCTCTTAAAATAGGGCAGTAATTACGAAAAGTTTCTTATCTGAACAATCGGTTGTGGGGGATATATACTATATATACGACCGATCTCATCAATTTTTTCAGGCAACAAATGTACAATATACGAAAGTATATGGTGAAGTTTGAAGCTTCAATCTGTTAAATTGAGTAAGATATTACAAAAATCCTCTTTTTCTGAAAAATCGGTTGTATGGAGGATATATGCTATAGGGGTCCGATCCGGCCGGTTCCGACAAATGTCTAATCAGACACCCAAATACATCCGCTCACCAAATTTTATCAAGATATCTCAAACATTGAGGGACTAGTTTGCATACAAACAGACAGACGAACAGACGGACAGACGGACATGGATAAATCAACTCAGCTCTTCAACCTGATTATTTCGGTATACTTAATGCTGGGTCTATCTATTTTCCTTTAAGAACTTACAATTTTGGGATTCGTGACGAAATTAATATACCATTTAATTTTCATGAAAGGTATAAAAATAGGTAGGTACTTTGTGTGAGGATGCAAAGTTTCAGGTTTTTTGTGGTTTCAACAATACCTACCACTTTAGATATAGAAACTAATCTAATGTTTGAAAAATTCCTCCCAAAGAGACATTAATAAATAAAATAAATCAACAAAATAAAAACTTGTTTATTTTAAAAAGGATTAACACAAAAAGGATTTTTTTACCACAATGGGTGGACAAGAATCAAAAATAGGAAAAGCAACGGCAAACGTTGTCCACTCAGTCCAAGTAGTAGATCATATTGAGGCACTGGATACCATTAAGGTCATGCTTCTAATCATCTGTGTAGTTAGTTGCATTAGTTTGTTTCTGAAGTTCTATTCAACCCATAACAAATTCCTAAAAAAGCGATATGCCAGCCGCGCCGACGGTTTAGATAAGGTTTAACAAACTTTTTTATCTACCATCCCTAATGGGCAAATGGGAAGATATCGTTAAACTACTCATAGAAGAAAAACGATAGGAGAAAAATCAAAGAAATGTATGAAAAAAATACAAAAGTAAAGGTAGAAACGGTATCTCAAATATTAGTTGAAGCATTTAATAAAATTGGAAAAACGATACAAAATTAAATGGTAAACTAGACGGCAATCGCTAAACCCAAGCATATCAAATTTTTACAAGCGTTAGAGACAAATTGGTGTCCTCACTGGCAAGATATGATATAGAATTCATAGTACCAACGACATTTGAAAAACAAATAGAAAAAGACTTTAGCACATTCCTGCTGGGGTACCCATGAGGCAATAGCGGTTACGATGATAAAAACAAAGCTGAAAGGAACAGCTAGAAACCTGTTAGGAACAGAAAGCTCAATCGAAGCCATAAAACAAAAATAAAAAATAGAAATTAAAGGTGAATAAGTCGAAGTTTTGACAGCAAAACTCCTGAACATCCTACAACGCAGTAAAATTGCAAATCAATATACTGCCGAAATCGAAAAACTCACGAAATCGTTGGAAGGAGTATACATATCAGACGGACTAACACCAGAGTTAGCAACCAAGTATGCTACGCAATCAGCTGTAGAAGCTATGTGTAAAAACTGCTCCAATGACAAAGTGAAAACTATTATGCAAGCTGGAACGTTCACTTCAATGAACGAAGCTATATCAAAATTTACCAACAGTTGCACAGAAATAGCTGGAAATCCAAATACGCTTTTGCATATTCGCCACCAAAATCACTTCCGAGGGAAGTTTCGTAGGGGTTACCAAAATAATTACTATAGAAACAATCAGAGGCGCACATTCAACAATTATAACAGCAACTGTAATAATAATAACAGAGCAAATAACCAAAGATCTGGTCGAAATTTCGGATCGCGAGGATTTAATCGTAATAATACAAGAAGTGTCAGAAATGTTACTCAACAGGAAAACCAGCAAACTCCACCTCAATAGCTATGTACATATCTTCCAGAACAAATCTGAATAATTCTATTTCAACCCTTCTGACCGATACAGGAGCGGATATTTCAATTATAACAAGTAAGGACGGGACTGTCTTCGGCTGTGCCGAAGACTTCATACATTTCATGAATGGGGCTGAACAATAATCTTATGCCGTTCGTAATCTCTGAATAATCGTATGTATAAGATAAGAAATATATAATGAACGGATCTACATATCTAAACGATTTTTAAGATAAATATAAAATAAACAAGTAAGGACGGGACTGTCTTCGGCTTTGCCGAAGACTTCATACCTTTCATGAATGGTGCTGAACAATAATCTTATGCCGTTCGTAATCTCCGAATAATCGGATGTATAAGATAAGAAATATATAATGAACAGATCTAAACGATTTTTAAGATAAATATAAAATAAACGACTTTTAAGATAAATATAAAATAAAAAATAGGTAGGTACTTTGTGTGAGGATGCAAAGTTTCAGGTTTTTTGTGGTCTGCGTGTAAAAACTATGACTACGAATCACGTATTTCAACAATATATGACGTAAACGTAATTATTTGATGAAATTTGATGAATCTTGAAGCTTCTAGCCGTAAAAAAGGGGCAAAAAAATACAGTTTATATGGGGTATATAATATATATACAACCGATCTCTATGATTTTTTCAGACAAAAATAAATGCTATATACGTAAATTATATATATATATACTATATATACCACCGATCTTTATGATTTTTTCAGACAACAATATATGCTATATACGTAAGCATTCGTTGAAATTTGAAGCCCCTAGCTATTAAAATAGGGCAGTAATTACGAAAAGTTTCTTATCTGAACAATCGGTTGTGGGGGATATATACTATATATACGACCGATCTCATCAAATTTTTCAGGCAACAATATGTGCAATATACGAAATTATATGGTGAAGTTTGAAGCTTCAATCTGTTAAATTGAGTAAGATATTACAAAAATCCTCTTTTTCTGAAAAATCGGTTGTATGGAGGATATATGCTATAGTGGTCAGATCCGGCCGGTTCCGACAAATGTCTAATCGGACACCCAAATACACCCGCTCACCAAATTTTATCAAGATATCTCAAAAATTGAGGGACTAGTTTGCATACAAACAGACAGACGGACAGACGGACATGGCTAAATCAATTCAGCTCTTCAACCTGATTATTTCGGTATACTTAATGTTGGGTCTATCTATTTTCTTCAAGGACTTACAATTTTGGGTTTCGTGACGAAATTAATATACCATTTAATTTTCATGAAAGGTATAAAAATAGGTAGGTACTTTGTGTGAGGATGCAAAGCTTCACGTTTTTTGTGGTCTGCATGTAAAAACTATGACTACGAATCACGTATTTCAAAAATATATGACCTAGATGTAACTATTTGATGAAACTTGATGAATTTTGAAGCTTCTAGCCGCAAAAAAGGGGCAAAAATGACAGTTTATATGAAGTATATAATATATATACCACCGATCTCTATGATTTTTTCAGACAACAATATATGCTATATACGTAAGCATTTGGTGAAATTTGAAGCTTCTAGCTGTTAAAATGGGGCCGAAATCGCAAAAAAAATATATATATCTACTATATATATACTATATATACAATCATATATAAATTATATATATCACCGATCTCTATGATTTTTCTACACAACAATATATACTATATACGTAAGCATTCAGTGAAATTTGAAGCTTCTAGCTGTTAAAATGGGGCTAAAATTGCGAAAATATATATACATACTATATATATATACTATATATACCACCATATATATACTATATATACCACCGATCTTTATGATTTTTACAGACAACAATATATGCTATATAGCTGTTAAAATGGGGCCGAAATCGCAAAAAAAAAATATATATATACTATATATACCATCATATATAAATTATATATATCACCGATCTCTATGATTTTTCTACACAACAATATATACTATATACGTAAGCATTCGGTGAAATTTGAAGCTTCTAGCTGGTAAAATGGGGCTAAAATTGCGAAAATATATATACATACTATATATATATACTATATATACCACCATATATATACTATATATACCACCGATCTTTATGATTTTTACAGACAACAATATATGCTATATAGCTGTTAAAATGGGGCCGAAATCGCAAAAAAAAGTATATATATACTATATATACCATCATATATAAATTATATATATCACCGATCTCTATGATTTTTCTACACAACAATGTATACTATATACGTAAGCATTCGGTGAAATTTGAAGCTTCTAGCTGTTAAAATGGGGCTAAAATTGAGAAAATATATATACATACTATATATATATACTATATATACCACCATATATATACTATATATACCACCGATCTTTATGATTTTTACAGATAACAATATATGCTATATACGTAAGCATTCGTTGAAATTTGAAGCCTCTATCTCTTAAAATAGGGCAGTAATTACGAAAAGTTTCTTATCTGAACAATCGTTTGTGGGGGATATATACTATATATACGACCGATCTCATCAATTTTTTCAGGCAACAATATGTGCAATATACGAAAGTATATGGTGAAGTTTGAAGCTTCGATCTGTTAAATTGAGTAAGATATTACAAAAATCTTCTTTTTCTGAAAAATCGGTTCTATGGAGGATATATGCTATAGGGGTCCGATCCGGCCGGTTCCGACAAATGTCTAATCAAACACCCAAATACATCCGCTCACCAAATGTTTTCAAGATATCTCAAAAATTGAGGGACTAGTTTGCATACAAACAGACAGACGGACATGGCTAAATCAACTCAGCTCTTCAACCTGATTATTTCGGTATACTTAATGTTGGGTCTATCTATTTTCCTTTAAGGATTTACAATTTTGGGTTTCGTGACGAAATTAATATACCATTTCATTTTCATGAAAGGTATCAAAATAGGTAGGTACTTTGTGTGAGGATGCAAAGTTTCAGGTTTTTTGTGGTTTCAACAATACCTACCACTTTAGATATAGAACCTAATCTAATGTTTGAAAAATTCCTCCCAAAGAGACATTAATAAATAAAATAAATCAACAAAATAAAAACTTGTTTATTTTAAAAAGTATTAACACAAAAAGGATTTATTTACCACAATGGGTGGACAAGAATCAAAAATAAGAAAACCAACGGCGAAAGTTGTCCACCAGGTCCAAGTAGTAGATCATACTGAGGCACTGGATATCATTAAGGTCATGCTTCTAATCATCTGTGTAGTTAGTTGCATTAGTTTGTTTCTGAAGATCTATTCAACCCATAACAAATTCCTAAAAAAGCGATATGCCAGCCGCGCCGACGTTTAGATAAGGTTTAACAAACTTTTTTATCTACCATCCCTAATGGGCAAATGGGAAGATATCGTTAAACTACTCATAGAAGAAAAACGATAGGAGAAAAATCAAAGAAATGTATTAAAAAAATACAAAAGTAAAGGTAGAAACGATAATAAAGCATCTCAAAATAATAGTTGAAGCATTTAATAAAATTGGAAAAACGATACAAAATTAAATGGTAAACTAGACGGCAATCGCTAAACCCAAGCATATCAAATTTTTACAAGTGTCAGAAATTATTTTAATACAAAGTTAATAATATAATGTTTTATTCAGTCAGGATTTCAATTACAGTTTTTATTATCAAGAACATTTTAAAAAGACAACGTTGTTACTCTGGGACTACTCGTTTCTCACTCTCTTTTATGACTGTCGAAATGAATAAGTACGTGTCAATATGGTGGGCATTACGGCATTGCCACCTTAATAAAATTGTGTGCCAGCTCGGCTTCTCCTGATAATGGCAGCGCCCCGATGTCAGCAACCTCGCCATCTTCTTCGTCAGATGAATTATCGACGATAGATGTATCAAGTTCGGGTGGCATAGAACACCACGGTTTCATTTTGTCTGCCGAATAAACGGATGCAAACTTTTTCTGACTGATTTGCATACCGTCGATATCGGTAAGTAAGTAACGATCTTTACCAAGTATTTTAGCCACCACAAATGGACCACGATACTTTGGTTCTAATTTAAGGGATTCACCTGTTGCGGAAGGTTCATTTTGAATTACAACTAAATCATTTTCCTTATAACCAGTGGGCGTTTTATGTTTTTTATCAAAACGCTCTTTCCACAAATTACGTTGTTCTTGAATTGAAGACCAAGCGATGTCACGTTTATCTTGTATAGTTGTTTGTTCATTCTCTTCGTTGACAACTGCAGCAAGTAGTTGATTTCGTATGATATCGTTTAATTTAAATTCGAATATAAGTTCATTCGGAGTATACCCAGTGGTAGAATTTGTTTGAGAATTTACTGACCATTGTAATTTACGCAAATGGTCGTCCCATTCTTTTGGATTTGAATACGTAGTACGGAGATATGTTAAAATTAGCTGGTTGGCACGTTCAACCTGTCCATTAGCGCGTGGAGTTCGGACAGCAGTTTTAATATGTACTAAATTGTTGTCAGTGCAATACTTCACGAAATGTTTTGAAGTAAATGCTGAGCCACGGTCGGTGACTATGCGAGCAGGTAACCCAAAATAGCTAGATACCTCGTTCAACGCTTGTATAACCGGTAAAGTTTTAGTACTACGTACCGGTTTCACCACTATGTATTTTGTAAAAGCGTCACTAATCGCAATAATATGTGTATTGCCTCGTTTACTTTTAACAAATGGCCCTAAATGATCAATATGTAAAAGTCGAAATGGAATTGGCTCCATGGGTTCGGTGTATAACACACCTTCTGGTTTTCCACCTTTCGATTTGGAGTAGCAGCATTCCACACAAGATGCCACGTAGTCTTTTACATACTTTCTCATTTTTGGAAACCAAAAATGTTGAAGAATTCGTCTTATGGTTTTCTCGATACTAAAATGACCAAAATCGTCATGACAATAACGAGCTACACGCCAACGTTGCCTCGTTTACTTTTAACAAATGGCCCTAAATGATCAATATGTAAAAGTCGAAATGGAATTGGCTCCATGGGTTCGGTGTACAACACACCTTCTGGTTTTCCACCTTTCGATTTGGAGTAGCAGCATTCCACACAAGATGCCACGTAGTCTTTTACATACTTTCTCATTTTTGGAAACCAAAAATGTTGAAGAATTCGTCTTATGGTTTTCTCGATACCAAAATGACCAAAATCGTCATGACAATAACGAGCTACACGCCATCGTACTGCCTTAGGAACAACAAACAATAAATTACCATCTATGCGCCGATATAGGCGATTTCGCTGAAGACAGTAATCCTTTCGAATCTGTTTTGATTGAGGTGATTCGTTGTCGCCTTTCAACACTGCTATTACATCTCGTATGGATTGGTCTTTTAGTTGCATTGTCAACAACCAATCATCATCAGCATCATCGATACGTAGAATTTTGTTCGATGGTGCAGGAGCACGACTCATTGCGTCGACGTGAGCCATTCTAGTCCCAGATCTATGAATTATTTCAGCGTCGTATTCCATTAGACGGACTAACCATCTCGAAATACGTGGTATGGGTGGAGTTTTAGCTTTTAGAGACGAAATCGCAGAACAATCAGTGAAAATTTTAAACGACTTACCTAGTAAGTATATACGGAACCGCTGTAATGCTTCAGCAACTGCCAATACTTCGAGTTCATAGCTATGATAACTCGATTCTGCAGGTGTACAGTGACGACTAAAATACATAACCGCTTGCCATTTGCAACCTTCACCTTTCGCTTGCAACAAAACTGCTGCGATACCTACACTGCTTGCATCAGTGTGTACTTGATGTTGTGCATTAAAATCGTACAAAACTAGCACTGGTGAGTTACAGAGTCTGTCAATTAAAGTGGCAAATGCTCTCTGTTGACACTCGCCCCATTCAAATTTTTCACTACAAGCTTTCGTTGTTAATTTCGTTAACGGTCGTGCAATTAAAGAATAGTTTTCCACGAATTTTCTAAAAAAACCGGTTAACCAGAGGAATCTTCTAATTTCAGTTTGTGTCGTGATACCAAGATTCCAAGGGCTTTTGATTTCGCCCTGCAAAACTTTTTCATTTTCTTCTACTTAATATGGTAGGTGTCACACCCATTTTACCAATTTTTTTTCTAAAGTTATATTTTGCGTCAATAGACCAATACAATTACCATGTTTCATCCCTTTTTTCGTATTTGGTATATAATTATGGCATTTTTTTCATTTTTCGTAATTTTCGATATCGAAAAAGTGGGCGTGGTCATAGTCGGATTTCAGCCATTTTTCACACCAATACAAAGTGAGTTCAGATAAGTACGTCGACTGAGTTTAGTAAAGATATATCGATTTTTGCTCAAGTTATCGTGTTAACGGCCGAGCGGAAGGACAGACGGCGACTCTGTATAAAAACTGGGCGTGGATTCAAACGATTTCGCCCTTTTTCACAGAAAACAGTTATCGTCCTAGAATCTAAGCCTCTACCAAATTTCACAAGGATTGGTAAATTTTTGTTCGACTTATGGTATTTAAAGTATCCTAGACAAATTAAATGAAAAAGGGCGGAGCCACGCCCATTTTGAAATTTCCTTTTATTTTTGTATTTTGTTGCACCATATCATTGCTGGAGTTGAACGTTGACATAATTTACTTATATACTGTAAAGATATTAACTTTCCTTTTAAAATTTGAATTTAAAAAAAAAATTGTTTAAAAAGTGGGCGTGGTCGTTCTCCGATTTTGCTAATTTTTATTAAACCGGCATATAGTAATAAGTGTAACGCTCCTGCCAAACTTCATCATGATATCTTCAACGACTGCCAAATTACAGCTTGCAAAACTTCTAAATTACCTTCTTTTAAAAGTGGGCGGTGCCACGCCCATTGTCCAAAATTTTACTAGTTTTCTATTCTGCGTCATAAGTTCAACTCACCTACCAAGTTTCATCGCTTTATCCGTATTTGGTAAGGAATTATCGCTCTTTTTCGATTTTTCGAAATTTTCGATATCGAAAAAGTGGGCGTGGTTATTGTCCGATATTGTTCATTTTAAATAGCGGTCTGAGATGAGTGCCCAGGAACCTACATACCAAATTTCATCAAGATACCTCAAAATTTACTCAAGTTATCGTGTTAACGGACAGACGGACGGACGGACGGACGGACGGACATGGCTCAATCGAATTTTTTTTCGATACTGATTATTTTGATATATGGAAGTCTATAACTATCTCGATTCCTTTATACCTGTACAACCAACCGTTATCCAATCAAAGTTAATATACTCTGTGAGCTCTGCTCAACTGAGTATAAATAAAATTAAAGAAAAAAAAACTTTTTTAAAAATAAGCTTTTATTATTTTGGTTAATAAAATTAACTAAAAAGTAAACAATAAATTGTCTTTAAAAAATATAACACTTTATAAGTTCATTGTAAGCTTAAACGATAATTAGGCTTTTTCGTCTGCGACAAAAAAATTCTATATTGTACATAATTATATATTTTTAACATTAAAACTTTACACCTAAATTATTAAATCTTACAGTTTATATCACAGTCCTAATTGTTCTAATAAAAAACGTGTTAAATTTTGATGGTATAATTAAAAACATTTAGGATCTCCTTTTCTTGCTATCGCAATGTAACACGCTTTTATTAGAACAATTAGGACTGTGATATAAACTGTAAGATTTAATAATTTAGGTGTAAAGTTTTAATGTTAAAAATATATAATTATGTACAATATAGAATTTTTTTTGCCGCAGACGAAAAAGCCTAATTATCGTTTAAGCTTACAATGAACTTATAAAGTGTTATATTTCTTTAGAGTCAATTTATTGTTTACTTTTTAGTTAATTTTATTAACCAAAATAATAAAAGCTTATTTTTAAAAAAGTTTTTTTTTCTTTAATTTTATTTTTTACTTTTTAGTTCGTTTTATTAACAAGTAATAGAAGCTTGTTCTTACAAAGCTTTAAATATAAGTATAGGGGGTGAAACAAAAACACATATATCAGTTACATCTGCGTATAATGCGTATTGGAATTTATTAGTACACATTTTATGCGCAGCAACTTCAGAGGTGTATTTAAAGTTTAAAGCATTGTAAATATAAGTATTGAAGTCATGAGCCTGGGCATTCGCGCAATTTTAGTGATGTAAATTGCATGGCGCCAGCGCCAATGCGGTGCCAGCTCAATGGTAGCTCATTGACGAAATTACTCCAAGCGAATTTTTGACGCTTATTAGTAGTGAGTGCGTAGTACATTTTACTTGCGCTATTGAGTGAAACGACTTTTGTGTGTCAGGCACGAGTTTGGTGTTATTGGCGCTACTGGCAGTGATGACACTGAGCTGTTGACGGTAGCGCTGGTAGTTCAGATTTTGAATCAGAGAAAGAATTGATGACCCGTGTGAATTATTATGGCTTTGGCCGCGTAAATTATTATGGTGTATTTGTATATTTTAGATTTAATGCACAATTAATATTTGTGTGTTTGAGCGGCCAAATAATAACAGTAGTATTGCTAAAGTGCTGCTTAGTTGATGGAATGTCGCTAATTTCTTAGCGATGATCAGCAGATTGTCAATATTTCGTTCAACGGACGCGCGAAATTGCCACATCTGCTCAAATTTTCCAAAGATTTTCCATTCTTGATTTAACTTAAGCTGTTATGCCAATATTTTTCAGCCAGCTTTTTTCAAATAGGTAATTTTTCCAAAAGCAAAATAAATTACAGAAAAGATTACAGGGTTAAACAGCCTTAAAAATTCAGCTATGTTGGTTATACACAAAAATACAACAGAGGGTTGTGTCTCCGCTTTTCGCAAGCGATGAGATTCACCACGCGTGACACGTGATTCACCACGTCCAAATATCACAATCCACGGATAGGTACCGGCGTGTTTGTATGGGACTTAGGCTGTTATGCCAAAGTAAATACAAATCTTTACCGATAACTGTGTTATCGATTAATTTATCGAATTCTAACAAAGTAATATTGCATTGTCATCGGAGCTATACATGTGTGCAAAATTTCAGCTCAATCGGACACCGGGAAGTGTATCAAATTTAACTTGCAAGATTCCATTACAGACAACAAAAGTGAAAGTAAATAAAAGCTTATAAAATAGGTAGGTACTTTGTGTGAGGATGCAAAGTTTCAGGGTTTTTGTGGTCTGCGTGTAAAAACTGTGACTACGAATCACGTATTTCAACAGTATATAACGTAAACGTAACTTTTTGATGAAATTTGATGAATTTTGAAGCTTCTAGCCGTAAAAAAGGGGCAAAAAAATACAGTTTATATGGGGTATATAATATATATACCATCGACCTCTATGATTTTTTCAGACAAAAATATATGCTATATACGTAAGCATTTGGTGAAATTTGAAGGTTCTAGCTGTTAAAACGGGACAGAAATTGCGCAAAGTTTCTTATCTGAACAATCGGTTGTATGAGATATATACTATATATACCACCGATCTCAATGATTTTTTTCAGACAACAATATATACTATACACGTAAGCATTTGTTGAAATTTGAAGCTTCTAGCTGTTAAAATGGGGAAGAAATTGCGGAAAGTTTCTTATCTCAACAATCGGTTGTATGAGATTATATATACCACCGGTCTCTATGATTTTTTCAGACAACAATATATGCTATAACGTAAACATTTGGTGAAACTTGAACATAGCTAAACGATTTTTAAGATAAATATCAAATAAAAAATAGGTAGGTACTTTGTGTGAGGATGCAAAGCTTCACGTTTTTTTGTGGTCTGCATGTAAAAACTATGACTACGAATCACGTATTTCAAAAATATATGAAGTAAACGTAACTATTTGATGAAATTTTGATGAATTTTGAAGCTTCTACCCGTAAAAAAGGGGAAAAAATTACAGTTTATATGAAGTATATAATATATATACCACCAAACTCTATGATTTTTTCAGACAACAATATATGCTATATAGGTAAGCATTTGGTGAAATTTGAGGCTTTTAGTTGTTAAAACGGGGCAGAAATTGAAAAAAAAAATATATATATACATATACTATATATATATCACCGATCTCTATGATTTTTTGGCACAATAATATATACTATATACGTAAGCAATCGGAGAAATTTTAAGCTTATAGCTGTTAAAATGGGGTAGAAATTGCGAAAAGTTTCTTATCTGAACAATCGGTTGAATGAGATATATACTATATATACAACCGATCTCTATGATTTTTTCAGACAACAATATATGCCATATACGTAAGCATTCGGTGAAATTTGAAGCTTCTAGCTGTTAAAATGGGGCTAAAATTGCGAAAATATATATATATATATACTATATATATATACTATATATACCACCATATATATACTATATATACGACCGATCTTTATAATTTTTTCAGACAACAATATATGCTATATACGTAAGCATTCGTTGAAATTTGAAGCCTCTAGCTCTTAAAATAGGACAGTAATTACGAAAAGTTTCTTATCTGAACAATCGGTTGTGGGGGATATATACTATATATACGACCGATGTCATTTTTTCAGGCAACAATATGTGCAATATACGAAATTATATGGTGAAGTTTGAAGCTTCAATCTGTTAAATTGAGTAAGATATGACAAAAATCCTCTTTTTCTGAAAATTCGGTTGTATGGAGGATATATGCTATAGTGGTCCGATCCGGCCGGTTCCGACAAATGTCTAATCGGACACCCAAATACACCCGCTCACCAAATTTTATCAAGATATCTCAAAAATTGAGGGACTAGTTTGCATACAAACAGACATACTTACAGACGGACATGGCTAAATCAACTCAGCTCTTCAACCTGATTATTTCGGTATACTTAATGTTGGGTCTATCTATTTTCCTTTGAGGACTTACAATTTTGGGTTTCGTAACGAAATTAATATACCATTTCATTTTCATGAAAGGTATAAAAATAGGTAGGTACTTTGTGTGAGGATGCAAAGCTTCACGTTTTTTGTGGTCTGCATGTAAAAACTATGACTACGAATCATGTATTTCAAAAATATATGACCTAAACGTAACTATTTGATGAAATTTGATGAATTTTGAAGCTTCTAGCCGTAAAAAAGGGCCAAAAAATGACAGTTTATATGAAGTATATAATATATATACCACCGATCTCTATGATTTTTTCAGACAACAATATATGCTATATGCGTAAGCATTTGGTGAAATTTGAAGTTTCTAGCTGTTAAAACGGGACAGAAATTGCGCAAAGTTTCTTATCTGAACAATCGGTTGTATGAGATATATACTATGTATACCACCGATCTCAATGATTTTTCAGACATCAATATATGCTATACACGTAAGCATTTGTTGAAATTTGAAGCTTCTAGCTGTTAAAATGGGGCCGACATCGCAAAAAAAAAATATATAACCTATATATACCATCATATATATATCACCGATCTCTATGATTTTTTGACACAACAATATATACTATATACGTAAGCAATCGGTGAAATTTGAAGCTTATAGCTGTTAAAATGGGGTAGAAATTGCGAAAATTTTCTTATCTGAACAATCGGTTGAATAAGATATATACTATATATACAACCGATCTCTATGATTTTTTCAGACAACAATATATGCCATATACGTAAGCACTCGGTGAAATTTGAAGCTTCTAGCTGTTAAAATGGGGCTAAAATTGCGAAAATATATATATATATATACTATATATATATACTATATATACCACCATATATATACTATATATACCGCCGATCTTTATGATTTTTTCAGACAACAATATATGCTATATACGTAAGCATTCGTTGAAATTAGAAGCCTCTAGCTCTTAAAATAGGGCAGTAATTAGGAAAAGTTTCTTATCTGAACAATCGGTTGTGGGGGATATATACTATATATACGACCGATCTCATCAATTTTTTCAGGCAACAATATGTGCAATATACGAAATTATGCGGTGAAGTTTGAAGCTTCAATCTGTTAAATTGAGTAAGATATGACAAAAATCCTCTTTTTCTGAAAATTCGGTTGTGTGGAGGATATATGCTCTAGTGGTCCGATCCGGCCGGTTCTGGCAAATGTCTAATCGGACACCCAAATACACCCGCTCACCAAATTTTATCAAGATATCTCAAAAATTGAGGGACTAGTTTGCATACAAACAGACAGACGGACAGACGGACATGGCTAAATCAACTCAGCTCTTCAACCTGATTATTTCGGCATACTTAATGTTGGGTCTATCTATTTTCCTTTAAGGACTTACAATTTTGGGTTTCGTGACGAAATTAATATACCATTTCATTTTCATGAAAGGTATAAAAATAGGTAGGCACTTTGTGTGAGGATGCAAAGCTTCACGTTTTTTGTGGTCTGCATGTAAAAACTATGACTACGAATCACGTATTTCAAAAATATATGACCTAAACGTAACTATTTGATGAATTTTGAACCTTCTAGCCGTAAAAAAGGGCCAAAAATGACAGTTTATATGAAGTATATAGTATATATACCACCGATCTCTATGATTTTTTCAGACAACAATATATGATATATGCGTAAGCATTTGGTTGAAATTTGAAGCTTCTAGCTGTTAAAACGGGGCAGAAATTGCGCAAAGTTTCTTATCTGAACAATCGGTGTTATGAGATATATACTATGTATACCACCGATCTCAATGATTTTTTCAGACATCAATATATGCTATACACGTAAGCATTTGTTGAAATTTGAAGCTTCTAGCTGTTAAAATGGGGCCGAAATCGCAAAAAATATATATATATACTATATATACCATCATATATATATTATATATATCACCGATCTCTATGATTTTTTGACACAACATTATATACTATATACGTAAGCAATCGGTGAAATTTGAAGCTTATAGCTGTTAAAATGGGGTAGAAATTGCGAAAAGTTTCTTATCTGAACAATCGGTTGAATGAGATATATACTATATATACCACCGATCTTTATGATTTTTTCAGACAACAATATATGCTACATACGTAAGCATTCGTTGAAATTTGAAGCCTCTAGCTCTTAAAATAGGGCAGTAATTACGAAAAGTTTCTTATCTGAACAATCGGTTGTGGGGGATATACACTATATATACGACCGATCTCATCAATTTTTTCAGGCAACAATATGTGCAATATACGAAATTATATGGTGAAGTTTGAAGCTTCAATCTGTTAAATTGAGTAAGATATGACAAAAATCCTATTTTTCTGAAAAATCGGTTGTATGGAGGATATATGCTATAGTGGTCCGATCCGGCCGGTTCCGACAAATGTCTAATCGGATACCCAAATATACAAATTTTATCAAGATATCTCAAAAATTGAGGGACTAGTTTGCATACAAACAGACAGACGGACAGACGGACATGGCTAAATCAACTCAGCTCTTCAACCTGATTATTTCGGTATACTTAATGTTGGGTCTATCTATTTTCCTTTAAGGACTTACAATTTTGGGTTTCGTGACGAAATTAATATACCATTTCATTTTCATGAAAGGTATAAAAATAGGTATGTACTTTGTGTGGGGATGCAAAGCTTCACGTTTTTTGTGGTCTGCATGTAAAACCTATGACTACGAGTCACGTATTTCAAAAATATATGACCTAAACGTAACTATTTGATGAAATTTGATGAATTTTGAAGCTTCTAGCCGTAAAAAAGGGCCAAAAATGACAGTTTATATGAAGTATATAACATATATACAACCGATCTCTAATTTTTTTTCAGACAACAATATATGCTATATGCGTAAGCATTTGGTGAAATTTGAAGCTTCTAGCTGTTAAAACGGGGCAGAAATTGCGCAAAGTTTCTTATCTGAACAATCGGTTGTATGAGATATATACTATGTATACCACCGATCTTAATGATTTTTTCAGACATCAATATATGCTATACACGTAAGCATTTGGTGAAATTTGAAGCTTCTAGCTGTTAAGATGGGGGCGAAATCGCAAAAAAAAATATATATATACTATATATACCATGATATATATATTATATATATCACCGATCTCTATGATTTTTTGACACAACAATATATACTATATACGTAAGCAATCGGTGAAACTAGAAGCTTATAGCTGTTAAAATGGGGTAGAAATTGCGAAAAGTTTCTTATCTGAACAATCGGTTGAATAAGATATATACTATATATACAACAGACCTCTATGATTTTTTCAGACAACAATATATGCCATATACCTAAGCATTCGGTGAAATTTGAAGCTTCTAGCTGTTAAAATGGGGCTAAAATTGCGAAAAAAATATATATATACTATATATACCACCATATATATACTATAGATACCACCGATCTCTATGATTTTTTCAGACAACAATATATGCTATATACGTAAGCATTCGTTGAAATTTGAAGCCTCTAGCTCTTAAAATAGGGCAGTAATTACGAAAAGTTTCTTATCTGAACAATCGGTTCTGGGGGATATATACTATATATACGACCGATATCATGAATTTTTTCAGGCAACAATATGTGCAATATACGAAATTATACGGTGAAGTTTGAAGCTTCAATCTGTTAAATTGAGTAAGATATGACAAAAATCTTCTTTTTCTGAAAAATCGGTTGTATGGAGGATATATGCTATAGTGGTCCGATCCGGCCGGTTCCGACAAATGTCTAATCGGACACCGAAATACACCCGATCACCAAATTTAGCAAGATATCTCAAAAATTGAGGGACTAGTTTGCATACAAACAGACAGACGGACAGACCGACAGACGGACATGGCTAAATCAACTCAGCTCTTCAACCTGATTATTTCGGTATACTTAATGTTGGGTCTATCTATTTTCCTTTAAGGACTTACAATTTTGGGTTTCGTGACGAAATTAATATACCATTTCATTTTCATGAAAGGTATAAAAATAGGTAGGTACTTTGTGTGAGGATGCAAAGCTTCACTTTTTTGTGCTCTGCATGTAAAAACTATGACTACGAATCACGTATTTCAAAAATATATGACCTAAACGTAACTATTTGATGAAATTTGATGAATTTTGAAGCTTCTAGCCGTAAAAAAGGGCCAAAAATGACAGTTTATATGAAGTATATAATATATATACCACCGATCTCTATGATTTTTTCAGACAACAATATATGCTATATGCGTAAGCATTTGGTGAAATTTGAAGCTTCAAGCTGTTAAAAGGGGGCAGAAATTGCGCAAAGTTTCTTATCTGAACAATCGGCTGTATGAGATATATACTATGTATACCACCGATCTCAATGACTTTTTCAGACATAAATATATGCTACACACGTAAGCATTTGGTGAAATTTGAAGCTTCTAGCTGTTAAAATGGGGCCGAAATCGCAAAAAAATATATATATATACTATATATACCATCATATATATATTATATATAGCACCGATCTCTATGATTTTTTGACACAACAATATATACTATATAAGTAAGCAATCGGTGAAATTTGAAGCTTATAGCTGTTAAAATGGGTAGAAATTGCGAAAAGTTTCTTATCTGAACAATCGGTTGAATGAGATATATAGTATATATACAACCGATCTCTATGATTTTTTCAGACAACAATATATGGCTTATACGTAAGCATTCGGTGAAATTTGAAGCTTCTAGATGTTAAAATGGGGCTAAAATTGCGAAAAAATATATATATATATACTATATATATATACTATATATACCACCATATATATACTATATATACCACCGATCTTTATGATTTTTTCAGACAATAATATATGCTATATACGTAAGCATTTATTGAAATTTGAAGCCTCTAGCTCTTAAAATAGGGCGGTAATTACGAAAAGTTTCTTATCTGAACAATCGGTTGTGGGGGATATATACTATATATATACGACCGATCTACTCAGTTTTTTCAGGCAACAATATGTGCAATATACGAAAGTATATGGTGAAGTTTGAAGCTTCAATCTATTAAATTGAGTAAGATATGACAAAAATCCTCTTTTTCTGAAAAATCGGTTGTATGGAGGATATATGCTATAGTGGTCCGATCCGGCCGGTTCCGACAAATGTCTAATCGGACACCCAAATACACCTGCTCGCCAAATTTTATCAAGTTATCTCAAAAATTGAGGGACTAGTTTGCATACAAACAAACAGACGGACGGACGGACAGACGGACATGGCTAAATCAAATCAGCTCTTCAACCTGATTATTTCGGTATACTTAATGTTGGGTCTATCTATTTTCCTTTAAGGACTTACAATTTTGGGTTTCGTGACGAAATTAATATACCATTTCATTTTCATGAAAGGTATAAAAATAGGTAGGTACTTTGTGTGAGGATGCAAAGCTTCACGTTTTTTGTGGTCTGCATGTAAAAACTATGACTACGAATCACGTATTTCAAAAATATATGAAGTAAACCTAACTATTTGTTGAAATTTGATGAACTTTGAAGCTTCTACCCGTAAAAAAGGGGAAAAAATTACAGTTTATATGAGGTATATAATATATATACCACCGATCTCTATGATTTTTTTAGACAACAATATACGCTATATACGTAAGCATTTGGTGAAATTTGAAGCTTCCAGCTGTCAAAACGGGGCAGAAATTGAAAAAAAAAAATATATATATACTATATATATATCACCGATCTCTATGGTTTTTTGACACAACAATATATACTATATACGTAAGCAATCGGTGAAATTTTAAGCTTATAGCTGTTAAAATGGGGTAGAAATTGCGAAAAGTTTCTTATCTGAACAATCGGTTGAATGAGATATATACTATATATACAACCGATCTCTATGATTTTTTCAGACAACAATATATGCCATATACGTAAGCATTCGGTGAAATTTGAAGCTTCTAGCTGTTAAAATGTGGCTAAAATTGCGAAAATATATATATATATACTATATATATATACTATATATACCACCGATCTTTATGATTTTTTCAGACAACAATATATGCTACATACGTAAGCATTCGTTGAAATTTGAAGCCTCTAGCTCTTAAAATAGGGCAGTAATTACGAAAAGTTTCTTATCTGAACAATCCGTTGTGGGGGATATATACTATATACACGACCGATGTCATCAATTTTTTCAGGCAACAATATGTGCAATATACGAAATTATATGGTAAAGTTTGAAGCTTCAATCTGTTAAATTGAGTAAGATATGACAAAAATCCTCTTATTCTGAAAAATCGGTTGTATGGAGGATATATGCTATAGTGGTCCGATCCGGCCGGTTCCGACAAATGTCTAATCGGACACCCAAATACACCTTCTCACCAAATTTTATCAAGATATCTCCTAAATTGAGGGACTAGTTTGCATACAAACCGACAGACGGACATATCTAAATCAACTCAGATCTTCAACCTGATTATTTCGGTATACTTAATGTTGGGTCTATCTATTTTCCTTTAAGGACTTACAATTTTGGGTTTCGTGACGAAATTAATGTACCATTTCATTTTCATGAAAGGTATAAAAATAGGTAGGTGCTTTGTGTGAGGATGCAAAGCTTCACGTCTTTTGTGGTCTGCATGTAAAAACCATGACTACGAATCACGTATTTCAAAAATATATGACCTAAACGTAACTATTTGATGAAATTTGATGAATTTTGAAGCTTCTAGCCGTAAAAAAGGGCCAAAAATGACAGTTTATATGAAGTATATAATATATATACCACCGATCTCTATGATTTTTTCAGACAACAATATATGCTACATGCGTAAGCATTTGGTGAAATTTGAAGCTTCTAGCTGTTAAAACGGGGCAGAAATTGCGCAAAGTTTCTTATCTGAACAATCGGTTGTATGAGATATATACTATGTATACCACCGATCTCAATGATTTTTTCAGACATCAATATATGCTATACACGTAAGCATTTGGTGAAATTTGAAGCTTCTAGCTGTTAAAGTGGCGCCGAAATCGCAAAAAAAAAATATATATACTATATATGCCATCATATATATATTATATATATCACCAATCTCTATGATTTTTTGACACAACAATATATACTATATACGTAAGCAATCGGTGAAACTTGAAGCTTATAGCTGTTAAAATGGGGTAGAAATTGCGAAAAGTTTCTTATAGGAACAATCGGTTGAATAAGATATATACTATATATACAACCGATCTCTATGATTTTTTCAGACAACAATATATGCCATATCGGTAAGCACTCGGTGAAATTTGAAGCTTCTAGCTGTTAAAATGGGGCTAAAATTGCGAAAATATATATATATATACTATATATACAACCATATATATACTATAAATACCACCGACCTTTATGTTTTTTTCAGACAAAAATATATGCTATATGCGTAAGCATTCGTTGAAATTTGAAGCCTCTAGCTCTTAAAATAGGGCAGTAATTACGAAAAGTTTCTTATCTGAACAATCGGTTGTGGGGGATATATACTATATATACGACCGATCTCATCAATTTTTTCAGGCAACAATATGTGTAATATGCGAAATTATATGGTGAAGTTTGAAGCTTCAACCTGTTAAATTGAGTAAGATATGACAAAAATCCTCTTTTTCTGAAAAATGGGTTGTATGGAGGATATATGCTATAGTGGTCCGATCCGGCCGGTTCCGACAAATGTCTAATCGGACACCCAAATACACGCACTCACCAAATTTTATAAAGATATCTCAAAAATTGAGGGATTAGTTTGCACACATACAGACAGACGGACAGACGGACATGGCTAAATCAAATCAGCTCTTCAACCTGATTATTTCGGTATACTTAATGTTGGGTCTATCTATTTCCTTTAAGGACTTACAATTTTGGGTTTCGTGACGAAATTAATATACCATTTCATTTTCATGAAAGGTATAAAAATAGGTAGGTACTTTGTGTGAGGATGCAAAGCTTCACGTTTTTTGTGGTCTGCATGTAAAAACTATGACTACGAATCACGTATTTCAAAAATATATGAAGTAAACGTAACTATTTGATGAAATTTGATGAATTTTGAAGCTTCTACCCGTAAAAAAGGGGAAAAAATTACAGTTTATATGAAGTATATAATATATATACCACCGATCTCTATGATTTTTTCAGACAACAATATATGCTACATGCGTAAGCATTTGGTGAAATTTGAAGCTTCTAGCTGTTAAAACGGGGCAGAAATTGCGCAAAGTTTCTTATCTGAACAATCGGTTGTATGAGATATATACTATGTATACCACCGATCTCAATGATTTTTTCAGACATCAATATATGCTATACACGTAAGCATTTGGTGAAATTTGAATTTTCTAGCTGCTAAAGTGGGGCCGAAATCGCAAAAAAAAAATATATATACTATATATGCCATCATATATATATTATATATACCACCGATCTCTATGATTTTTTGACACAACAATATATACTATATACGTAAGCAATCGGTGAAACTTGAAGCTTATAGCTGTTAAAATGGGGTAGAAATTGCGAAAAGTTTCTTATCTGAACAATCGGTTGAATAAGATATATACTATATATACAACCGATCTCTATGATTTTTTTTCAGACAACAATATATGCCATATACGTAAGCACTCGGTGAAATTTGAAGCTTCTAGCTGTTAAAATGGGGCTAAAATTGCGAAAATATATATATATATACTATATATATATACTATATATATATACTATATATACAACCATATATATACTATATATACCGCCGATCTTAATGATTTTTTCAAACAAAAATATATGCTATATACGTAAGCATTCGTTGAAATTTGAAGCCTTTAGCTCTTAAAATAGGGCAGTAATTACGAAAAGTTTCTTATCTGAACAATCGGTTGTGGGGGATATATACTATATATACGACCGATCTCATCAATTTCTTCAGGCAAAAATATGTGTAATATGCGAAATTATATGGTGAAGTTTGAAGCTTCAATCTGTTAAATTGAGTAAGATATGACAAAAATCCTCTTTTTCTGAAAAATCGGTTGTATGGAGGATATATGCTATAGTGGTCCGATCCGGCCGGTTCCGACAAATGTCTAATCGGACACCCAAATACACGCGCTCACCAAATTTTATCAAGATATCTCAAAAATTGAGGGACTAGTTTGCACACATACAGACACACGGACAGACGGACATGGCTAAATCAACTCAGCCCTTCAACCTGATTATTTCGGTATACTTAATGTTGGGTCTATCTATTTTCCTTTAAGGACTTACAATTTTGGGTTTCGTGACGAAATTAATATAGCTAGGTACTTTGTGTGAGGATGCAAAGCTTCACGTTTTTTGTGGTCTGCATGTAAAAACTATGACTACGAATCACGTATTTCTAAAATATATGACCTAAACGTAACTATTTGATGAAATTTGATGAATTTTGAAGCTTCTAGCCGTAAAAAAGGGCCAAAAATGACAGTTTATATGAAGTATATAATATATATACCACCGATCTCTATGATTTTTTCAGACAACAATATATGCTATATGCGTAAGCATTTGGTGAAATTTGAAGCTTCTAGCTGTTAAAACGGGGCAGAAATTGCGCAAAGTTTCTTATCTGAACAATCGGTTGTATGAGATATATACCATGTATACCACCGATCTCAATGATTTTTTCAGACATCAATATATGCTATACACGTAAGCATTTGGTGAAATTTGAAGCTTCTAGCTGTTAAAATGGGACCGAAATCGCAAAAAAAAATATATATATATACTATATATACCATCATATGTATATTATATATATCACCGATCTCTATGATTTTTGACACAACAATATATACTATATACGTAAGCAATCGGTGAAATTTGAAGCTTATAGCTGTTAAAATGGGGTAGCAATTGCGAACAGTTTCTTATCTGAACAATCGGTTGAATGAGATATATACTATATATACAACCGATCTCTATGATTTTTTGAGACAACAATATATGCCATTTACGTAAGCATTCGGTGAAATTTGAAGCTTCTAGCTGTTAAAATGGGGCTAAAATTGCGAAAATATTTATATATATACTATATATATATCCTATATATACTATATATACCGCCGATCTTTATGATTTTTTCAGACAACAATATATGCTACATACGTAAGCATTCGTTGAAATTTGTAGCCTCTAGCTCTTAAGTAATTACGAAAAGTTTCTTATCTGAACAATCGGTTGTGGGGTATATATACTATATATACGACCGATGTCATCAATTTTTTCAGGCAACAATATGTGCTTTGAAGCTTCAATCTGTTAAATTGAGTAAGATATGACAAAAATTCTCCTTTTCTGAAAAATCGGTTGTATGGAGGATATATGCTATAGTGGTCCGATCCGGCCGGTTCCGACAAATGTCTAATCGGACACCCAAATACACCCGCTCACCCAATATATATGCTATATGCGTAAGCATTTGGTAAAGTTTGAAGCTTCTAGCTGTTAAAACGGGGCAGAAATTGCGCAAAGTTTCTTATCTGAACAATCGTTTGTATGAGATATATACTATGTATACCACCGATCTCAATGATTTTTTCAGACATCAATATATGCTATACACGTAAGCATTTGGTGAAATTTGAAGCTTCTAGCTGTTAAAGTGGGGCCGAAATCGCAAAAAAAAAATATATATACTATATATACCATCATATATATATTATATATATCACCGATCTCTATGATTTTTTGACGCAACAATACATACTATATACGTAAGCAATCGGTGAAACTTGAAGCTTATATCTGTTAAAATGGGGTAGAAATTGCGAAAAGTTTCTTATCTGAACAATCAGTTGAACAAGATATATACTATATATACAACCGATCTCTATGATTTTACCGACAACAATATATGCCATATACGTAAGCACTCGGTGAAATTTGAAGCTTCTAGCTGTTAAAATGGGGCTAAAATTGCGAAAATATATATATATATACTATATATATATACTATATATACCACCATATATATACTATATATACCACCGATCTTTATGATTTTTTCAGACAAAAATATATGCTATATACGTAAGCATTCGTTGAAATTTGAAGCCTCTAGCTCTTAAAATAGGGCAGTAATTACGAAAAGTTTCTTATCTGAACAATCGGTTGTGGGGGATATATACTATATATACGACCGATCTCATAAATTTTTTCGGGCAACAATATGTGCAACATACGAAATTATATGGTGAAGTTTGAAGCTTAAATCTGTTAAATTGAGTAAGATATGACAAAAATCCTCTTTTTCTAAAAAATCGGTTGTATGGAGGATATATGCTATAGTGGTCCGATCCGGCCGGTTCCGACAAATGTCTAATCGGACACCCAAATACACCCGCTCACCAAATGTTTTCAAGATATCTCAAAAATTGAGGGACTAGTTTGCATACAAACAGACAGACGGACAGACGGACATGGCTAAATCAACTCAGCTCTTCAACCTGATTATTTCGGTATACTTAATGTTGGGTCTATCTATTTTCCTTTAAGGATTTACAATTTTGGGTTTCGTGACGAAATTAATATACCATTTCATTTTCATGAAAGGTATCAAAATAGGTTGGTACTTTGTGTAAGGATGCAAAGCTTCACGTTTTTTGTGGTCTGCATGTAAAAACTATGACTACGAATCACGTATTTCTAAAATATATGACCTAAACGTAACTATTTGATGAAATTTGATGAATTTTGAAGCTTCTTGCCGTAAAAAAGGGCCAAAAATGACAGTTTATATGAAGTATATAATATATATACCACCGATCTCTATGATTTTTTCAGACAACAATATATGCTATATGCGTAAGCATTTGGTGAAATTTGAAGCTTCTAGCTGTTAAAACGGGGCAGAAATTGCGCAAAGTTTCTTATCTGAACAATCGGTTGTATGAGATATATACTATGTATACCACCGATCTCAATGATTTTTTCAGACATCAATATATGCTATACACGTAAGCATTTGGTGAAATTTGAAGCTTCTAGCTGTTAAAGTGGGGCCGAAATCGCAAAAAAAAAATATATATACTATATACACCATCATATATATATTATATATATCACCGATCTTTATGATTTTTTGACACAACAATACATACTATATACGTAAGCAATCGGTGAAACTTGAAGCTTATAGCTGTTAAAACGGGGTAGAAATTGCGAAAAGTTTCTTATCTGAACAATCAGTTGAACAAGATATATACTATATATACAACCGATCTCTATGATTTTTTCCGACAACAATATATGCCATATACGTAAGCACTCGGTGAAATTTGAAGCTTCTAGCTGTTAAAATGGGGCTAAAATTTCGAAAATATATATATATATACTATATATATATACTATATATACCACCATATATCTGCATGTAAAAACTATGACTACGAATCACGTATTTCTAAAATATATGACCTAAAAGAACTATTTGATGAAATTTGATGAATTTTGAAGCTTCTAGCCGTAAAAAAGGGCCAAAAATGACAGTTTATATGAAGTATATAACATATATACCACCGATCTCTATGATTTTTTCAGACAACAATATATGCTATATGCGTAAGCATTTGGTGAAATTTGAAGCTTCTAGCTGTTAAACTGGGGCAGAAATTGCGCAAAGTTTCTTATCTGAACGATCGGTTGTATGAGATATATACTATGTATACCACCGATCTCAATGATTTTTTCAAACATCAATATATGCTATACACGTAAGCCTTTGGTGAAATTTGAAGCTTCTAGCTGTTAAAATGGGGCCGAAATCGCAAAAAAAAATATATATATACTATATATACCATCATATATATATTATATATATCACCGGTCTCTATGATTTTTTGACACAACAATATATATTATATACGTAAGCAATCGGTGAAACTTGAAGCTTATAGCTGTTAAAATGCGGTAGAAATTGCGAAAAGTTTCTTATCTGAACAATCAGTTGAATAAGATATATACTATATATACAACCGATCTCTATGATTTTTTCAGACAACAATATATGCCATATACGTAAGCACTCGGTGAAATTTGAAGCTTCTAGCTGTTAAAATGGGGCTAAAATTGCGAAAATATATATATATATACTATATATATATACTATATATACCACCATATATATACTATATATACCACCGATCTTTATGATTTTTTCAGACAACAATATATGCTTTATACGTAAGCATTCGTTGAAAGTTGAAGCCTCTAGCTTTAAAATAGGGCAGTAATTACGAAAAGTTTCTTATCCGAACAATCGGTTGTGGGGGATATATACTATATATACGACCGATCTCATCAATTTTTTCAGGCAACAATATGTGCCATATACGAAATTATATGGTGAAGTTTGGAGCTTCAACCTGTTAAATTGAGTAAGATATGACAAAAATCCTCTTTTTCTGAAAAATCGGTTGTGTGGAGGATATATGCCCTAGTGGTCCGATCCGGCCGGTTCTGGCAAATGTCTAATCGGACACCCAAATACACCCGCTCACCAAATTTTATCAAGATATCTCAAAAATTGAGGGACTAGTTTGCATACAAACAGACAGACGGACAGACGGACATGGCTAAATCAACTCAGCTGTTCAACCTGATTATTGCGGTATACTTAATGTTGGGTCTATCTATTTTCCTTTAAGGACTTACAATTTTGGGTTTCGTGACGAAATTAATATACCATTTCATTTTCATGAAAGGTATAAAAATAAGTAGGTACTTTGTGTGAGGATGCAAAGCTTCACGTTTTTTGTGGTCTGCATGTAAAAACTATGACTACGATTCACGTATTTCAAAAATATATGACCTAAACGTAACTATTTGATGAACTTTGAAGCTTCTAGCCGTAAAAAAGGGCCAAAAATGACAGTTTATATGAAGTATATAATATATATACCACCGATCTCTATGATTTTTTCAGACAACAATATATGCTATATGCGTAAGCATTTGGTGAAATTTGAAGCTTCTAGCTGTTAAAACGGGGCAGAAATTGCGCAAAGTTTCTTATCTGAACAATCGGTTGTATGAGATATATACTATGTATACCACCGATCTCAATGATTTTTTCAGACATCAATATATGCTATACACGTAAGCATTTGGTGAAATTTGAAGCTTCTAGCTGCTAAAATGGGACCGAAATCGCAAAAAAAAATATATATATACTATATATACTATATATACCATCATATGTATATTATATATATCACCGATCTCTATGATTTTTTGACACAACAATATATACTATATACGTAAGCAATCGGGGAAATTTGAAGCTTATAGCTGTTAAAATGGGGTAGCAATTTCGAACAGTTTCTTATCTGAACAATCGGTTGAATGAGATATATACTATATATACAACCGATCTCTGTGATTTTTTGAGACAACAATATATGCCATTTACGTAAGCATTCGGTGAAATTTGAAGCTTCTAGCTGTTAAAATGGGGCTAAAATTGCGAAAATATATATATATATACTATATATATATACTATATATACTATATATACCACCGATCTTTATGATTTTTTCAGACAACAATATATGCTACATACGTAAGCATTCGTTGAAATTTGAAGCCTCTAGCTCTTAAGTAATTACGAAAAGTTTCTTATCTGAACAATCGGTTGTGGGGTATATATACTATATATACGACCGATGTCATCAATTTTTTCAGGCAACAATATGTGCTTTGAAGCTTCAATCTGTTAAATTGAGTAAGATATGACAAAAATCCTCTTTTTCTGAAAAATCGGTTGTATGGAGGATATATGCTATAGTGGTCCGATCCGGCCGGTTCCGACAAATGTCTAATCGGACACCCAAATACACCCGCTCACCAAATATATATGCTATATGCGTAAGCATTTGGTAAAGTTTGAAGCTTCTAGCTGTTAAAACGGGGCAGAAATTGCGCAAAGTTTCTTATCTGAACAATCGGTTGTATGAGATATATACTATGTATACCACCGATCTCAATGGTTTTTTCAGACATCAATATATGCTATACACGTAAGCATTTGGTGAAATTTGAAGCTTCTAGCTGTTAAAGTGGGGCCGAAATCGCAAAAAAAAAATATATACTATATATACCATCATATATATATTATATATATCACCGATCTCTATGATTTTTTGACACAACAATACATACTATATACGTAAGCAATCGGAGAAACTTGAAGCTTATAGCTGTTAAAATGGGGTAGAAATTGCGAAAAGTTTCTTATCTGAACAATCAGTTGAACAAGATATATACTATATATTCAACCGATCTCTATGATTTTTTCCGACAACAATATATGCCATATACGTAATCACTCGGTGAAATTTTAAGCTTCTAGCTGTTAAAATGGGGCTAAAATTGCGAAAATATATATATATATACTATATATACCACCATATATATACTATATATACCACCGATCTTTATGATTTTTTCAGACAACAATATATGCTATATACGTAAGTATTCTTTGAAATTTGAAGCCTCTAGCTCTTAAAATAGGGCAGTAATTACGAAATGTTTCTTATCTGAACAATCGGTTGTGGGGGATATATACTATATATACGACCGATCTCATCAGTTTTTTCAGGCAACAATATGTGCAATATACGAAATTATATTGTGAAGTTTGAGGCTTCAATCTGTTAAATTGAGTAAGATATGACAAAAATCCTCTTTTTCTGAAAAATCGGTTGTATGGAGGATATATGCTATAGTGGTCCGATCCGGCCGGTTCCGACAAATGTCTAATCGGACACCCAAATACACCTGCTCGCCAAATTTTATCAAGTTATCTCAAAAATTGAGGGACTAGTTTGCATACAAACAAACAGACGGACGGACGGACAGACGGACATGGCTAAATCAAATCAGCTCTTCAACCTGATTATTTCGGTATACTTAATGTTGGGTCTATCTATTTTCCTTTAAGGACTTACAATTTTGGGTTTCGTGACGAAATTAATATACCATTTCATTTTCATGAAAGGTATAAAAATAGGTAGGTACTTTGTGTGAGGATGCAAAGCTTCACGTTTTTTGTGGTCTGCATGTAAAAACTATGACTACGAATCACGTATTTCAAAAATATATGAAGTAAACCTAACTATTTGTTGAAATTTGATGAACTTTGAAGCTTCTACCCGTAAAAAAGGGGAAAAAATTACAGTTTATATGAGGTATATAATATATATACCACCGATCTCTATGATTTTTTTAGACAACAATATACGCTATATACGTAAGCATTTGGTGAAATTTGAAGCTTCCAGCTGTCAAAACGGGGCAGAAATTGAAAAAAAAAAATATATATATACTATATATATATCACCGATCTCTATGGTTTTTTGACACAACAATATATACTATATACGTAAGCAATCGGTGAAATTTTAAGCTTATAGCTGTTAAAATGGGGTAGAAATTGCGAAAAGTTTCTTATCTGAACAATCGGTTGAATGAGATATATACTATATATACAACCGATCTCTATGATTTTTTCAGACAACAATATATGCCATATACGTAAGCATTCGGTGAAATTAGAAGCTTCTAGCTGTTAAAATGTGGCTAAAATTGCGAAAATATATATATATATACTATATATATATACTATATATACTATATATACCACCGATCTTTATGATTTTTTCAGACAACAATATATGCTACATACGTAAGCATTCGTTGAAATTTGAAGCCTCTAGCTCTTAAAATAGGGCAGTAATTACGAAAAGTTTCTTATCTGAACAATCGGTTGTGGGGGATATATACTATATACACGACCGATGTCATCAATTTTTTCAGGCAACAATATGTGCAATATACGAAATTATATGGTAAAGTTTGAAGCTTCAATCTGTTAAATTGAGTAAGATATGACAAAAATCCTCTTATTCTGAAAAATCGGTTGTATGGAGGATATATGCTATAGTGGTCCGATCCGGCCGGTTCCGACAAATGTCTAATCGGACACCCAAATACACCCTCTCACCAAATTTTATCAAGATATCTCGTAAATTGAGGGACTAGTTTGCATACAAACAGACAGACGGACATATCTAAATCAACTCAGATCTTCAACCTGATTATTTCGGTATACTTAATGTTGGGTCTATCTATTTTCCTTTAAGGACTTACAATTTTGGGTTTCGTGACGAAATTAATGTACCATTTCATTTTCATGAAAGGTATAAAAATAGGTAGGTGCTTTGTGTGAGGATGCAAAGCTTCACGTCTTTTGTGGTCTGCATGTAAAAACTATGACTACGAATCACGTATTTCAAAAATATATGACCTAAACGTAACTATTTGATGAAATTTGATGAATTTTGAAGCTTCTAGCCGTAAAAAAGGGCCAAAAATGACAGTTTATATGAAGTATATAATATATATACCACCGATCTCTATGATTTTTTCAGACAACAATATATGCTACATGCGTAAGCATTTGGTGAAATTTGAAGCTTCTAGCTGTTAAAACGGGGCAGAAATTGCGCAAAGTTTCTTATCTGAACAATCGGTTGTATGAGATATATACTATGTATACCACCGATCTCAATGATTTTTTCAGACATCAATATATGCTATACACGTAAGCATTTGGTGAAATTTGAAGCTTCTAGCTGTTAAAGTGGCGCCGAAATCGCAAAAAAAAAATATATATACTATATATGCCATCATATATATATTATATATATCACCAATCTCTATGATTTTTTGACACAACAATATATACTATATACGTAAGCAATCGGTGAAACTTGAAGCTTATAGCTGTTAAAATGGGGTAGAAATTGCGAAAAGTTTCTTATAGGAACAATCGGTTGAATAAGATATATACTATATATACAACCGATCTCTATGATTTTTTCAGACAACAATATATGCCATATCGGTAAGCACTCGGTGAAATTTGAAGCTTCTAGCTGTTAAAATGGGGCTAAAATTGCGAAAATATATATATATATACTATATATATATACTATATATACAACCATATATATACTATAAATACCACCGACCTTTATGTTTTTTTCAGACAAAAATATATGCTATATGCGTAAGCATTCGTTGAAATTTGAAGCCTCTAGCTCTTAAAATAGGGCAGTAATTACGAAAAGTTTCTTATCTGAACAATCGGTTGTGGGGGATATATACTATATATACGACCGATCTCATCAATTTTTTCAGGCAACAATATGTGTAATATGCGAAATTATATGGTGAAGTTTGAAGCTTCAACCTGTTAAATTGAGTAAGATATGACAAAAATCCTCTTTTTCTGAAAAATGGGTTGTATGGAGGATATATGCTATAGTTTTCCGATCCGGCCGGTTCCGACAAATGTCTAATCGGACACCCAAATACACGCACTCACCAAATTTTATCAAGATATCTCAAAAATTGAGGGATTAGTTTGCACACATACAGACAGACGGACAGACGGACATGGCTAAATCAAATCAGCTCTTCAACCTGATTATTTCGGTATACTTAATGTTGGGTCTATCTATTTTCCTTTAAGGACTTACAATTTTGGGTTTCGTGACGAAATTAATATACCATTTCATTTTCATGAAAGGTATAAAAATAGGTAGGTACTTTGTGTGAGGATGCAAAGCTTCACGTTTTTTGTGGTCTGCATGTAAAAACTATGACTACGAATCACGTATTTCAAAAATATATGAAGTAAACGTAACTATTTGATGAAATTTGATGAATTTTGAAGCTTCTACCCGTAAAAAAGGGGAAAAAATTACAGTTTATATGAAGTATATAATATATATACCACCGATCTCTATGATTTTTTCAGACAACAATATATGCTACATGCGTAAGCATTTGGTGAAATTTGAAGCTTCTAGCTGTTAAAACGGGGCAGAAATTGCGCAAAGTTTCTTATCTGAACAATCGGTTGTATGAGATATATACTATGTATACCACCGATCTCAATGATTTTTTCAGACATCAATATATGCTATACACGTAAGCATTTGGTGAAATTTGAATTTTCTAGCTGTTAAAGTGGGGCCGAAATCGCAAAAAAAAAATATATATACTATATATGCCATCATATATATATTATATATACCACCGATCTCTATGATTTTTTGACACAACAATATATACTATATACGTAAGCAATCGGTGAAACTTGAAGCTTATAGCTGTTAAAATGGGGTAGAAATTGCGAAAAGTTTCTTATCTGAACAATCGGTTGAATAAGATATATACTATATATACAACCGATCTCTATGATTTTTTTCAGACAACAATATATGCCATATACGTAAGCACTCGGTGAAATTTGAAGCTTCTAGCTGTTAAAATGGGGCTAAAATTGCGAAAAAATATATATATATACTATATATATATACTATATATATATACTATATATACAACCATATATATACTATATATACCGCCGACCTTAATGATTTTTTCAGACAAAAATATATGCTATATTTGTAAGCATTCGTTGAAATTTGAAGCCTTTAGCTCTTAAAATAGGGCAGTAATTACGAAAAGTTTCTTATCTGAACAATCGGTTGTGGGGGATATATACTATATATACGACCGATCTCATCAATTTCTTCAGGCAAAAATATGTGTAATATGCGAAATTATATGGTGAAGTTTGAAGCTTCAATCTGTTAAATTGAGTAAGATATGACAAAAATCCTCTTTTTCTGAAAAATCGGTTGTATGGAGGATATATGCTATAGTGGTCCGATCCGGCCGGTTCCGACAAATGTCTAATCGGACACCCAAATACACGCGCTCACCAAATTTTATCAAGATATCTCAAAAATTGAGGGACTACTTTGCACACATACAGACAGACGGACAGACGGACATGGCTAAATCAACTCAGCCCTTCAACCTGATTATTTCGGTATACTTAATGTTGGGTCTATCTATTTTCCTTTAAGGACTTACAATTTTGGGTTTCGTGACGAAATTAATATAGCTAGGTACTTTGTGTGAGGATGCAAAGCTTCACGTTTTTTGTGGTCTGCATGTAAAAACTATGACTACGAATCACGTATTTCTAAAATATATGACCTAAACGTAACTATTTGATGAAATTTGATGAATTTTGAAGCTTCTAGCCGTAAAAAAGGGCCAAAAATGACTGTTTATATGAAGTATATAATATATATACCACCGATCTCTATGATTTTTTCAGACAACAATATATGCTATATGCGTAAGCATTTGGTGAAATTTGAAGCTTCTAGCTGTTAAAACGGGGCAGAAATTGCGCAAAGTTTCTTATCTGAACAATCGGTTGTATGAGATATAAACCATGTATACCACCGATCTCAATGATTTTTTCAGACATCAATATATGCTATACACGTAAGCATTTGGTGAAATTTGAAGCTTCTAGCTGTTAAAATGGGACCGAAATCGCAAAAAAAAATATATATATATACTATATATATACTATATATACCATCATATGTATATTATATATATCACCGATCTCTATGATTTTTTGACACAACAATATATACTATATACGTAAGCAATCGGTGAAATTTGAAGCTTATAGCTGTTAAAATGGGGTAGCAATTGCGAACAGTTTCTTATCTGAACAATCGGTTGAATGAGATATATACTATATATACAACCGATCTCTATGATTTTTTGAGACAACAATATATGCCATTTACGTAAGCATTCGGTGAAATTTGAAGCTTCTAGCTGTTAAAATGGGGCTAAAATTGCGAAAATATTTATATATATACTATATATATATCCTATATATACTATATATACCGCCGATCTTTATGATTTTTTCAGACAACAATATATGCTACATACGTAAGCATTCGTTGAAATTTGTAGCCTCTAGCTCTTAAGTAATTACGAAAAGTTTCTTATCTGAACAATCGGTTGTGGGTTATATATACTATATATACGACCGATGTCATCAATTTTTTCAGGCACTAATATGTGCTTTGAAGCTTCAATCTGTTAAATTGAGTAAGATATGACAAAAATTCTCCTTTTCTGAAAAATCGGTTGTATGGAGGATATATGCTATAGTGGTCCGATCCGGCCGGTTCCGACAAATGTCTAATCGGACACCCAAATACACCCGCTCACCCAATATATATGCTATATGCGTAAGCATTTGGTAAAGTTTGAAGCTTCTAGCTGTTAAAACGGGGCAGAAATTGCGCAAAGTTTCTTATCTGAACAATCGTTTGTATGAGATATATACTATGTATACCACCGATCTCAATGATTTTTTCAGACATCAATATATGCTATACACGTAAGCATTTGGTGAAATTTGAAGCTTCTAGCTGTTAAAGTGGGGCCGAAATCGCAAAAAAAAAATATATATACTATATATACCATCATATATATATTATATATATCACCGATCTCTATGATTTTTTGACACAACAATACATACTATATACGTAAGCAATCGGTGAAACTTGAAGCTTATATCTGTTAAAATGGGGTAGAAATTGCGAAAAGTTTCTTATCTGAACAATCGGTTGAATAAGATATATACTATATATACAACCGATCTTTATGATTTTTTCAGACAAAAATATATGCTATATACGTAAGCATTCGTTGAAATTTGAAGCCTCTAGCTCTTAAAATAGGGCAGTAATTACGAAAAGTTTCTTATCTGAACAATCGGTTGTGGGGGATATATACTATATATACGACCGATCTCATAAATTTTTTCGGGCAACAATATGTGCAACATACGAAATTATATGGTGAAGTTTGAAGCTTAAATCTGTTAAATTGAGTAAGATATGACAAAAATCCTCTTTTTCTAAAAAATCGGTTGTATGGAGGATATATGCTATAGTGGTCCGATCCGGCCGGTTCCGACAAATGTCTAATCGGACACCCAAATACACCCGCTCACCAAATGTTTTCAAGATATCTCAAAAATTGAGGGACTAGTTTGCATACAAACAGACAGACGGACAGACGGACATGGCTAAATCAACTCAGCTCTTCAACCTGATTATTTCGGTATACTTAATGTTGGGTCTATCTATTTTCCTTTAAGGATTTACAATTTTGGGTTTCGTGACGAAATTAATATACCATTTCATTTTCATGAAAGGTATCAAAATAGGTTGGTACTTTGTGTAAGGATGCAAAGCTTCACGTTTTTTGTGGTCTGCATGTAAAAACTATGACTACGAATCACGTATTTCTAAAATATATGACCTAAACGTAACTATTTGATGAAATTTGATGAATTTTGAAGCTTCTAGCCGTAAAAAAGGGCCAAAAATGACAGTTTATATGAAGTATATAATATATATACCACCGATCTCTATGATTTTTTCAGACAACAATATATGCTATATGCGTAAGCATTTGGTGAAATTTGAAGCTTCTAGCTGTTAAAACGGGGCAGAAATTGCGCAAAGTTTCTTATCTGAACAATCGGTTGTATGAGATATATACTATGTATACCACCGATCTCAATGATTTTTTCAGACATCAATATATGCTATACACGTAAGCATTTGGTGAAATTTGAAGCTTCTAGCTGTTAAAGTGGGGCCGAAATCGCAAAAAAAAACATATATACTATATATACCATCATATATATATTATATATATCACCGATCTCTATGATTTTTTGACACAACAATACATACTATATACGTAAGCAATCGGTGAAACTTGAAGCTTATAGCTGTTAAAATGGGGTAGCAATTTCGAACAGTTTCTTATCTGAACAATCGGTTGAATGAGATATATACTATATATACAACCGATCTCTGTGATTTTTTGAGACAACAATATATGCCATTTACGTAAGCATTCGGTGAAATTTGAAGCTTCTAGCTGTTAAAATGGGGCTAAAATTGCGAAAATATATATATATATACTATATATATATACTATATATACTATATATACCACCGATCTTTATGATTTTTTTAGACAAAAATATATGCTATATACGTAAGCATTCGTTGAAATTTGAAGCCTCTAGCTCTTAAAATAGGGCAGTAATTACGAAAAGTTTCTTATCTGAACAATCGGTTGTGGGGGATATATACTATATATACGACCGATCTCATCAATTTTTTCAGGCAACAATATGTGCAACATACGAAATTATATGGTGAAGTTTGAAGCTTCAATCTGTTAAATTGAGTAAGATATGACAAAAAGCCTCTTTTTCTGAAAAATCGGTTGTATGGAGGATATATGCTATAGTGGTCCGATCCGGCCGGTTCCGACAAATGTCTAATCGGACACCCAAATACACCCGCTCACGAAATTTTATCAAGATATCTCAAAAATTGAGGGACTAGTTTGCATACAAACAGACAGACGGCTAAATCAACTCAGCTCTTCAACCTGATTATTTCGGTATACTTAATGTTGGGTTTACCTATTTTCCTTTAAGGATTTACAATTTTGGGTTTCGTGACGAAATTAATATACCATTTCATTTTCATGAAAGGTATCAAAATAGGTAGGTACTTTGTGTAAGGATGCAAAGCTTCACGTTTTTTGTGGTCTGCATGTAAAAACTATGACTACGAATCACGTATTTCTAAAATATATGACCTAAACGTAACTATTTGATGAAATTTGATGAATTTTGAAGCTTCTAGCCGTAAAAAAGGGCCAAAAATGACAGTTTATATGAAGTATATAATATATATATCACCGATCTCTATGATTTTTTCAGACAAAAATATATGCTATATGCGTAAGCATTTGGTGAAATTTGAAGCTTCTAGCTGTTAAAACGGGGCAGAAATTGCGCAAAGTTTCTTATCTGAACAATCGGTTGTATGAGATATATACTATGTATACCACCGATCTCAATGATTTTTTCAGACATCAATATATGCTATACACGTAAGCATTTGGTGAAATTTGAAGCTTCTAGCTGTTAAAATGGGACCGAAATCGCCAAAAAAAAATATATATACTATATATATACTATATATACCATCATATGTATATTATATATATCACCGATCTCTATGATTTTTTGACACAACAATATATACTATATACGTAAGCAATCGGTGAAATTTGAAGCTTATAGCTGTTAAAATGGGGTAGCAATTGCGAACAGTTTCTTATCTGAACAATCGGTTGAATGAGATATATACTATATATACAACCGATCTCTATGATTTTTTGAGACAACAATATATGCCATTTACGTAAGCATTCGGTGAAATTTGAAGCTTCTAGCTGTTAAAATGGGGCTAAAATTGCGAAATTATATATATATATACTATATATATTGTTACGAATATTAGCAAAACTGAGGAGTGCTGCCATCTCCAGGCCGATGCTAAGCAGTGACGTCAATTCACATCAATAATTCAATCATTATGATCTACATAAACGAATCAATAATTGCGTCTACACATATGTACACATTCCGACAAGCAACATTTACATACAAGGCAGCGAGAGATGAGATGTCACACACCGATGAATTTACTTATACTTTTATGTGTGTGCGGGAGACTGTAAACTACAAACACATGCATATATCTTATCTGAGCGGTCACAAGAGACGACAATAATTTGTGCACGTAGTTGTGGCTGGCGATTTTGTAGCCGAAACAACTAGTAACTTCTGGAAATCGAAGAGCCTAGAAGTATGCAGCGTAAACTATAAAAGCGGTGCAGGCGAGTAAGAAGAGTTCAGTTTGATTTGAGTTGATCAGCAGTTACGACTAAGAAGATATCTAGCGAGCAATACCAGTATTATTTTGATTAGTGGAGTTTCATTTGAGCTATAAGTTTGGTTAAGCAAGCTATTCGTTGCACAGTTTGAGTGTTATTGTGAAGTACTTTAATAAAGGCCATTTTGCATTACTACAAATTGGAGTTATTTATTCAACAGTTTAGTGATTCGAACTTAGCAGAGGATTGCAAATAAGAGGATTTGCAAGTAAAATTCGTTACAATTGGTGTCAGAAGAGGAATTGTTGAATAAATTCCAGAGGACAACAAGGACATGGCAAAGTTCGGTGAATTGAAGATCCAGCAACTGAAAAAGGAGTTGGAGAACCGTGGATTAAATACAACCGGCAATAAGATCGAACTTCAAGCACGGCTACGAGAGGTAATGGAGTCGCAAGGAATTGATGTGGACGAGCTTGTCTTTTATCCTGATGGGGACGAAACAACAACAAAAATTGAAGAGAAAAACGAAACATCGCAGACAGTTACGAGCACAGACTTGAACATGATATTGGCTGCAATATCTGCACAAACATCGACAGTAGCATCAATGTCGTCGCAATTGGCATCCCAACTGGAAGCGCAAGAGGCACGTATAACAGAAATGTCATCACAAATATCCACAAATATGTCATCACAACTAGAAGAACAGAAGACGTATATGGTATCCCAGATGGAAGCACAAGAAACGCGTATATCCGAAATGTCGTCGCAAATGTCATCTCAGCTGGAATCGCAGGAGAACCGTATAACAGCGAAGATTGAAGCACAAGAGGCACGGATATCCGAAATGTCGGCTCAAATTTCAGCACAGATATCATCGCAAATCTCTGCTCAACTGGAAGAGCAAGAAGGACGTATTTCCTCGAAGTTGGAGGCGCAAGATACAAAAATTTTACAGTTTGAAGAAAAAATCGAGGCCGAGGTGGATGCTTTGAGAGGACGTATCGAGCAGTTGCAACTGAATCGCCCAGCAGTCTCAACTAGTAATTCAAAGGTAAAAACACCATCCTTTGACGGTTCTGTTCCTTTCCAGGTCTTTAAGCTACAGTTTGAGAAGACCGCAGCAGTGAACAACTGGAATGTGGAAGATAAAGTTGCCGCACTCTTCGTAGCATTGAAAGGACCAGCTGCCGAAATCTTACAGACTATTCCAGAGTACGAACGGAACAGTTATGACGCATTGATGGCTGCTGTAGAACGGCGATACGGAAGCGAGCATAGAAAACAGATATTCCAAATTGAGTTGCAAAACCGCTACCAAAAAGCAAATGAGACATTGCAGGAGTTTGCTTCAGATGTTGAAAGGTTGGCTCATCTCGCAAATGCGGACGCACCCGTGGAATACACCGAGAGGGTAAAAATCCAGAGTTTTATAAATGGCATACGAGATGTGGAAACGAAGCGGGCTACATATGCGAATCCCAAACTAACATTTGCTGAAACGGTATCGCATGCTCTGATACAGGAAACAGCGTCGCTTCTGTGTAATCCAGTTTTCAAAGCACGCCGTGTGGAAGTAGAAAGGCCAGAGTGGGTAGAAACAATTTTGGAAGCACTGAAGGGATCTCAACAGAAGAATGCCGGAGTTATTAAATGTTTCAAGTGCGGCAACCCAGGTCACATTGCACGTCATTGCGATCTTGGTCCTAATAGTTCCAACAATGTGGGTGGCCGTAAACGCAAAGCTGGAGGAGATGAGCAAGAGCGAGTAAGAGGTAGAGAGCTAGATCCAGCTGTTGAATGTCCTGTGATATCTGTGTCGCAAATCGGAAGGAAATCAAGCAGTCTTACCGTCAGAGGGAATGTGGATGGTAAAGAGCGTGTACTGACTGTAGATACGGGGGCATCTCATTCCTTGATTCGATCTGATTTGGTCTACAGGAGAGTAAAGTCATTACCTGGAGCAAGGTTGCGTACGGTAACAGGCGAATATAATCAAGTCCAAGGCGAAGTGGTATGTGAGGTATTAATTGGAAAAGTCATGGTTCTACACAAATTCGTTGTGGCGGAGATCGTTGATGAAGTCATATTGGGAGTGGACTTCTTGGTTGACCAATGAGTCAGGATCGATATGCGGAGGAAAATTATGCGCTATAAGAACCAGGACATACCACTTAACTTTAGTTTGGAAAAAGGGTTCAGCAGTAATCGGGTACTGGTGGAAAAGACTCGACAAAGACCACGAAAGTCAAAGGCAAAGGTTGATAGATCGAATGGGCCAAATAAATCAAAATCAAAAGTACCTGCGAGAGAAACACTGGCATTGACAAAACCTAAAAGACGCAGGAAAACGAAGCAACGAATTTCCGAGAAAGAATGCGAGGGTAGTTTCAAGCCGGAGCGCACTACTCTTGTGAAATGTGGGAACGATACCGATTATGTAAAGCAAATCCGTCCAGCGCAAGCTCTACGAAGTGGTTCATTGACCAAACAACAGAGTGTGAAGGAACGTCCCAGGGTAATGAGTAGTAAGATGAAACACTGGCATGACAAGAACTCTAATTCGGAAGGTTTCTTGGCGGGAGATTTGGTACTGTTAAACAACCCTCACCGGCGGAAAGGTGTTCCAGCCAAATTTCGGTGCAGTTGGGAAGGCCCGTACAAAGTTGTGAAGAAGATCAGTGATACCATCTACCGCATACAAACCACTGGGAAACCACGGATTAGAAGAGTGGTACATTTGGAGATGCTAGCGGCGTTTAGATTGGGAGATTTGTCTGATCGGGACGATCAGACTTAGGTGGAGGGCAGTGTTACGAATATTAGCAAAACTGAGGAGTGCTGCCATCTCCAGGCCGATGCTAAGCAGTGACGTCAATTCACATCAATAATTCAATCATTATGATCTACATAAACGAATCAATAATTGCGTCTACACATATGTACACATTCCGACAAGCAACATTTACATACAAGGCAGCGAGAGATGAGATGTCACACACCGATGAATTTACTTATACTTTTATGTGTGTGCGGGAGACTGTAAACTACAAACACATGCATATATCTTATCTGAGCGGTCACAAGAGACGACAATAATTTGTGCACGTAGTTGTGGCTGGCGATTTTGTAGCCGAAACAACTAGTAACTTCTGGAAATCGAAGAGCCTAGAAGTATGCAGCGTAAACTATAAAAGCGGTGCAGGCGAGTAAGAAGAGTTCAGTTTGATTTGAGTTGATCAGCAGTTACGACTAAGAAGATATCTAGCGAGCAATACCAGTATTATTTTGATTAGTGGAGTTTCATTTGAGCTATCAGTTTGGTTAAGCAAGCTATTCGTTGCACAGTTTGAGTGTTATTGTGAAGTACTTTAATAAAGGCCATTTTGCATTACTACAAATTGGAGTTATTTATTCAACAGTTTAGTGATTCGAACTTAGCAGAGGATTGCAAATAAGAGGATTTGCAAGTAAAATTCGTTACAATATATACTATATATACTATATATACCACCGATCTTTATGATTTTTTCAGACAACAATATATGCTACATACGTAAGCATTCGTTGAAATTTGAAGCCTCTAGCTCTTAAGTAATTACGAAAAGTTTCTTATCTGAACAATCGGTTGTGGGGTATATATACTATATATACGACCGATGTCATCAATTTCTTCAGGCAACAATATGTGCTTTGAAGCTTCAATCTGTTAAATTGAGTAAGATATGACAAAAATCCTCTTTTTCTGAAAAATCGGTTGTATGGAGGATATATGCTATAGTGGTCCGATCCGGCCGGTTCCGACAAATGTTTAATCGGACACCCAAATACACCCGCTCACCAAATATATATGCTATATGCGTAAGCATTTGGTAAAGTTTGAAGCTTCTAGCTGTTAAAACGGGGCAGAAATTGCGCAAAGTTTCTTATCTGAACAATCGGTTGTATGAGATATATACTATGTATACCACCGATCTCAATGGTTTTTTCAGACATCAATATATGCTATACACGTAAGCATTTGGTGAAATTTGAAGCTTCTAGCTGTTAAAGTGGGGCCGAAATCGCAAAAAAAAAATATATACTATATATACCATCATATATATATTATATATATCACCGATCTCTATGATTTTTTGACACAACAATACATACTATATACGTAAGCAATCGGTGAAACTTGAAGCTTATAGCTGTTAAAATGGGGTAGAAATTGCGAAAAGTTTCTTATCTGAACAATCAGTTGAACAAGATATATACTATATATTCAACCGATCTCTATGATTTTTTCCGACAACAATATATGCCATATACGTAATCACTCGGTGAAATTTTAAGCTTCTAGCTGTTAAAATGGGGCTAAAATTGCGAAAATATATATATATATACTATATATACCACCATATATATACTATATATACCACCGATCTTTATGATTTTTTCAGACAACAATATATGCTATATACGTAAGTATTCTTTGAAATTTGAAGCCTCTAGCTCTTAAAATAGGGCAGTAATTACGAAAAGTTTCTTATCTGAACAATCGGTTGTGGGGGATATATACTATATATACGACCGATCTCATCAGTTTCTTCAGGCAACAATATGTGCAATATACGAAATTATATTGTGAAGTTTGAGGCTTCAATCTGTTAAATTGAGTAAGATATGACAAAAATCCTCTTTTTCTGAAAAATCGGTTGTATGGAGGATATATGCTATAGTGGTCCGATCCGGCCGGTTCCGACAAATGTCTAATCGGACACCCAAATACACCCGCTCACCAAATTTTATCAAGATATCTCAAAAATTGAGGGACTTGTTTGCATACAAACAGACAGAAGGACAGACGGACAGACGGACATGGCTAAATCAACTCAGCTGTTCAACCTGATTATTTCGGTATACTTAATGTTGGGTCTATCTATTTTCCTTTAAGGACCTACAGTTTTGGGTTTCGTGACGAAATTAATATACCATTTCATTTTCATGAAAGTTATAAAAATAAGTAGGTACTTTGTGTGAGGATGCAAAGCTTCACGTTTTTTGTGGTCTGCATGTAAAAACTATGACTACGAATCACGTATTTCAAAAATATATGACCTAAACGTAACTATTTGATGAAATTTGATGAATTTTGAAGCTTCTAGCCGTAAAAAAGGGCCAAAAATGACAGTTTATATGAAGTATATAATATATACCACCGATCTCTATGATTTTTTCAGACAACAATATATGATATACACGTAAGCATTTGGTGAAATTTGAAGCTTCTAGCTGTTAAAATGGGGCCGAAATCGCAAAAAATATATATATATATACTATATATATACTATATATACCATCATATATATATTATATATATCACCAATCTCTATGATTTTTTGACACAACAATATATACTATATACGTAAGCAATCGGTGAAATTTGAAGCTTATAGCTCTTAAAATGGGGTAGAAATTGCGAAAAGTTTCTTATCTGAACAATCGGTTGTATGAGATATATACTATATATACAACCGATCTCTATGATTTATTCAGACAACAATATATGCCATTTACGTAAGCATTCGGTGAAATTTGAAGCTTCTAGCTGTTAAAATGGGGCTAAAATTGCGAAAATATATATATATATATACTATATATACCACCATATATATACTATATATACCACCGATCTTTATGATTTTTTCAGACAACAATATATGCTATATACGTAAGTATTCTTTGAAATTTGAAGCCTCTAGCTCTTAAAATAGGGCAGTAATTACGAAAAGTTTCTTATCTGAACAATCGGTTGTGGGGGATATATACTATATATACGACCGATCTCATCAATTTTGACAGGCAACAATATGTGCAATATACGAAATTATATGGTGAAGTTTGAAGCTTCAATCTGTTGAATTGAGTAAGATATGACAAAAATCCTCTTTTTCTGAAAAATCGGTTGTACGGAGGATATATGCTATAGTGGTCCGATCCGGCCGGTTCCGACAAATGTCTAATCGGACACCCAAATATACAAATTTTATCAAGATATCTCAAAAATTGAGGGACTAGTTTGCATACAAACAGACAGACGGACAGACGGACATGGCTAAATAAACTCAGCTCTTCAACCTGATTATTTCGGTATACTTAATGTTGGGTCTATCTATTTTCCTTTAAGGACTTACAATTTTGGGTTTCGTCGAAATTAATATACCATTTCATTTTCATGAAAGGTATAAAAATAGGTAGGTACTTTGTGTGAGGATGCAAAGTTTCAGGGTTTTTGTGGTCTGCGTGTAAAACCTATGGCTACGAATCACGTATTTCAACAATATATGACGTAAACGTAACTATTTGATGAAATTTGATGAATTTTGAAGCTTCTAGCCGTAAAAAAGGGCCAAAAATGACAGTTTATATGAAGTATATAATATATATACCACCGATCTCTATGATTTTTTCAGACAACAATATATGCTATATGCGTAAGCATTTGGTGAAATTTGAAGCTTCTAGCTGTTAAAACGGGGCAGAAATTGCGCAAAGTTTCTTATCTGAACAATCGGTTGTATGAGATATATACTATGTTTACCACCGATCTCAATGATTTTTTCAGACAACAATATATGCTATATACGTAAGCATTCGCTGAAATTTGAAGCCTCTAGCTCTTAAAATAGGGCAGTAATTACGAAAAGTTTCTTATCTGAACAATCGGTTGTGGGGGATATATACTATATATACGACCGATCTACTCAGTTTTTTCAGGCAACAATATGTGCAATATACGAAAGTATATGGTGAAGTTTGAAGCTTCAATCTATTAAATTGAGTAAGATATGACAAAAATCCTCTTTTCTGAAAAATCGGTTGTATGGAGGATATATGCTATAGTGGTCCGATCCGGCCGGTTCCGACAAATGTCTAATCGGACACCCAAATACACCCGCTCACCAAATTTTATCAAGATATCTCAAAAATTGAGGGACTAGTTTGCATACAAACAGACAGACGAACAGACGGACAGACGGACATGGCTAAATCAAATCAGCTCTTCAACCTGATTATTTCGGTATACTTAATGTTGGGTCTATCTATTTTCCTTTAAGGACTTACAATTTTGGGTTTCGTCGAAATTAATATACCATTTCATTTTCATGAAAGGTATAAAAATAGGTAGGTACTTTGTGTGAGGATGCAAAGTTTCAGGGTTTTTGTGGTCTGCGTGTAAAACCTATGGCTACGAATCACGTATTTCAACAATATATGACGTAAACGTAACTATTTGATGAAATTTGATGAATTTTGAAGCTTCTAGCCGTAAAAAAGGGGCAAAAAATATTGTTTATATGGGGTATATAATATATATACCACCGCTCTCTATGATTTTTTCAGACAACAATATATGCTATATGCGTAAGCATTTGGTGAAATTTGAAGCTTCTAGCTGTTAAAACGGGGCACAAATTGCGCAGTTTCTTATCTGAACAATCGGTTGTATGAGATATATACTATGTATACCACCGATCTCAATGATTTTTTCAGACATCAATATATGCTATACACGTAAGCATTTGGTGAAATTTGAAGCTTCTAGCTGTTAAAATGGGGCAGAAATGGCGCAAAGTTTCTTATCTGAACAATCTGTTGTATGAGATATATACTATATATACCACCTATCTCAATGATTTTTTCAGACAACAATATATGACATACACGTAAACATTTGGTGAAATTTGAAGCTTCTAGCTGGTAAAATGGGGAAGAAATTGCGCAAAGTTTCTTATCTCAACAATCGGTTGTATGAAATATATACTATATATACCACCGGTCTCTATGATTTTTTCAGACAACGGTATATGCTATACACGTAAACATTTGGTGAAATTTGAACATATCTAAACGATTTTTAAGATAAATATAAAATAAAAAATAGGTAGGTACTTTGTGTGAGGATGCAAAGCTCCATGGTTTTTGTTGTCTGCATGTAAAAACTATGACTGCGAATCACGTATTTCAAAAATATATGACCTAAACGTAACTATTTGATGAAATTTGATGAAATTTGAAGCTTCTAGCCGCAAAACAGGGGCAAAAATGACAGTTTATATGAAGTTGTTAAAAGTTATGTAGAGGTTTTTTCCCAAAGATCAATAAGAAAAACACGAGTGTACTGTTCAACGTTTAATAAGAGACTCAAAGGGTCAAAAACAATAAAAGAGTGAGATTATCTGACATACGCATTGTTACAAATTTAGGGTTGCTATTTTATGTATCATATTTCAACACCCCTCCTCAATGCGAATGTTATTCTTCTAAACTTAACAATTTCATTAAATCTGTATGTTTCTTCTTCGACAAATTTTTTGTTAAAATATCAGCTATCATGTTATTAGTTGATACATATTCTAACTTTATTTCACCTTTCTCAACAATCTCTCTAATAAAATGATATCTGATATCAATGTGCTTCGATCTAGCATGATGCACTGGATTTTTTGCCAAATGTTGAGCACAACATTATCGTTGGAGTTTGACCGTTACCACATCCAATCTCAATTATAATACGTCTTAAATGTAGTGCTTCTTTTGCTGCCGAAGACATGGCCATGTATTCGGCCTCGGTACTGCTTAAGGCTACACAATCCTGTTTTTCTGACTTCCAGGAAATCGCCCCTCCTGCAAGGAAGAAACACGTAGCCGGTGTATGATCTTCGATCAATTCTGTTGGCGCCCCAATCGGCATCTGCGTAACCCTTCAACCCTTGATCGCATGCCCTATATCGCAACTTCATATTTTTGGTTGATGCTAGGTATCTTAAAATGTGCTTTATGCCCGCCAAATGTTCGCTATGTGGATCTTTGTTTCGTTGTGCCAACTTGGCTACCGAATGGAATATATCCGGTCTTGTCGAAAGCGCCAGCTTCATCAGCGCCCCAATCGTAGATTGGTATGATGTCTGATCAACCCTAGTACAACGTTCATCATCACACGCTACTTGGTAATCAGCATCTAATGGTGTCGATGCTGACCTACATACTTCCATACCATGCTGCGTCAATAAATCTTTGATATATTGGGATTGAACAATGGTGATATCACCTAGTTCACCTTCACGCTCAATCTGCATACCCAAAAACATATGAAGGGGACCCTTGTCAATGCATTCAAAAATATCACATATATTCGCCTTGACCCTAGTCATGATTTCCTTCGATTGGCATGCTAGAAGCAGATCATCAACATAAACAAGGATTAAGCAAAGGTTACCTTCTATATCTTGTTTATACAAACAGCGTTCGCTCTCGCACTGACTGAAACCTAAACTTCTCAACGCTTCATCTAACTTGAAATTCCAAGCTCTTCCAGACTGCTTCAAACCGTATATGGCCTTGTTCAACCTTAAGACTTTTGTTGGTTGACTTTCATCACGGTAACCTTGTGGTTGTTTCATGTATACGACATCATCTAGTTCGCTGTTTAAATATGCTGTGCATACATCCATCTGGTGTACATGTAGTTTCATCTCTGCTGCTAATGCCAATACCAACCGTATGGTCTCAAAACGACATACTGGAGAAAAGTGTCCGAGTAATTCACTCCATACTTCTGTGAACACCCCTTTGCCACCAACCGTGCCTTATACCGCTCAATGTCACCATGTTCGTTGCGCTTTAGGGTATATACCCACTTCCACCCTATTATTGACTGGCCCTTTGGTAAGTCTACCAAAGACCATGTATTATTTCCAACCAAAGAATCGTGTTCTTTTTTCATGGCGGCCTTCCATAAATCAACTTCATCGCTAATAATTGTCTCCTCGTATGTTTGAGGAACAACCACCTCCTTAGTGCTCATATCATTTAAAACATTAAATACTTTTCGTGGACGACCTCGTTTACCATTACGCACGAGCTTAGGTCTACCACGCCCAATGTGCTCAACTTCTTCTTCAGCACTCGCATACATATCGCTTGCATTATCATCGCTACAGATTTCTTTATTATCATCGCTACAGATTTCTTTATCAGAATCTACATCACCAGCAGTACCAGTGTCGGCTTGAATCTGATTGTTATCAAAAAAATCGAATGTTATTTGTTCGTCGTTACATGCTTCCACGCTATGGCATTCATCAAATAATACGTCGCGTTTTTCAACCACCTGTCTAACATCAGGATCGTATAGTCTATACGCTTTTGAAACCATTGAGTAACCAACCATTTTGTATTGTTTACCCTTCACTTTAAATTTGCTACGCTGCGTTTTATCTAATGCCACTGCCGTAGAGCCAAATACTCGCAAATGTTTTATTGTAGGTTTCTTACCACACCATGCTTCATATGGTGTCATATTATTTAATGCCTTAGTTGGCAATCGATTCCGCAAATACACGGCAGTTGCCACTGCCTCTGCCCATAGCGCCGCACACATACCCGAATGTGCCAATAAACACCTGGCCATTTCAACCAACCTGCGGTTTGCCCTCTCAGCCACCCCATTTTGCTGAGGAGTGTAGGGAACTGTTAATTGCCGCACTATGCCATGCTTATCAAAATATTCATTAAATGATTTGTTGACGTACTCACGTCCATTGTCACTACGAACTGCTTTCACTTTTCTGCCAGTTTGTCGCTCTACCATTGAGCAAAACGATACAAATTTATCAAAAACTTCATCTTTTGATTTTAAGAAGTAAACAAAAACTCGCCTTGACATGTCGTCAATAAATAGTAAAAAATACTTCGCACCACCAAGTGAAGTTGTTTCAAATGGCCCACATACATCCGTATGTATCAATTCTAACAAATTCTTTGATTTATTTTCTGCTGCATTTGGAAATGGTTGTGTGTGTATTTTGCTAAGCATACACGTTTGACACGATGGCTTCACAGAAAAATTTACATTTTCTAAACCATTTACAACGCACTTGTTTGACATTTCTTTCAAACTCGCATAATTTATGTGGCCAAATCTATTATGCCACATTACTGCGTCACTTTGAATAGCACCAAAACAACCACTTTTCTCGTTACTCAGCATAAACAAATGCTTTGTTCTTTTTACACGCAAAATATCGGCGCCGTTTTTCTTAATTGTTGCAAATTCGCTGCCAAAAACACCTGCGCAGCCCATCTCGACTGCACGACCGACTGATATAAAATTGCCTCTCATACCAGGCACGAACAAAACGTCTTTTAGTGTCACAACATACATGTCCGTTTGTATTTTGACATCGCCTTTACCTTCTGCACGAATGCTGTTGTCACCGGCCAATGCGATCCACTCTGTATGATTCACAAAGTTCGAGAACAATTTTCGGTCGCAACACATATGCGCTGTCGCGCCGCTATCTAAACACCACTTTCCTCTGTCGAATGTTTCGCAATCTGTTGCACCCAAAGCAGTGAAGGAGCTTTGTTGTTGCTGTATAGCTGAATCGTTTTCTTTCGTAGATTTGTCCGATTTCGCCGAACAGTTGCTTTTTATATGGCCCTTTTTCCACAACGATAGCAAGTAACATTGTTGTAATTGCCTTTTTTCTTCTCTCTGTTGCCGCTAGACGTCGACTTCGCTGCAAACGCTTGCTGTCCGCTAAATTCGTTAGCTGTATGTTCATGCATGCTACCACGACGCTCGCCTTCTTCTAGAAGCTTCAATTTTAGCACGTCAACCGCTGGAAGATTGTCCCTCGTTTCCATCGCAATGACAAAATTCTCGAATTCTTTTGGCAAACTAGATAATAATATAATGGCAACCAGCTCTTGATTTAGCTCTATGCCCACTTCAGCTAGTTTGTCCATAATTGTGGTGAACACATTCAAATACGCCGCAACGTTTTCACCCTCTGACATTTTTAGGCTCAATAACTTTTTATAAAGTGAAACTTTTCTTACCGGACCACTTGGCTGATAAACTTCTTTAAGTTTTTTCCACGCTTCTTCCGACGCTTTGCAATGCCGCAAATAATTCAGTTGCGTTGGCTTCACGCTTAATGTGACCATGGCCAAAGCCTTCTCGTCGCGAGCAATCCACTTTGCCACTTCGTCAGCATCACCTGTGTCGTCTCTTTTGCACTCCCCTGAAGTTATTTTCCATAGCTCAGAATGCACCAACACACTGCGCATCTGAACGGACCAGCTTCTCGATCTGGTACATCGAACTCATTTTACGAAAAATATACTTTTTAACTTTCAATTGAACATGCGCTTACTGGGCCCATAACCTGTTAAAAGTTATGTTGAGGTTTTTTCCCAAAGATCAATAAGAAAAACACGAGTGTACTGTTCAACGTTTAATAAGAGACTCAAAGTGTCAAAAACAATAAAAGAGTGAGATTATCTGACATACGCATTGTTACAAATTTAGGGTTGCTATTTTATGTATCATATTTCAACAGAGGTAAATAATATATATACCACCGATCTCTATGATTTTTTCAGACAACAATATATGCTATATACGTAAGCATTTAGTGAAATTTGAAGCTTCTAGCTGTTAAAAAGGGGCAGAGATTGCGCAAAGTTTCTTATCTGAACAATCGGTTGTATGAGATATATACTATGTATACCACTGATCTCAATGATTTTTTCAGACATCAATATATGCTATACACGTAAGCATTTGGTGAAATTTGAAGCTTCTAGCTGTTAAAATGGGGCCGAAAGCGCAAAAAAAATATATATATATACTATATATATACTATATATACCATCATATATATATTATATATATCACCGATCTCTATGATTTTTTACACAACAATATATACTATATACGTAAGCATTCGGTGAAATTTGAAGCTTTTAGCTGTTAAAATGGGGCTAAAATTGCGAAAATATATATATATACTATACATATATACTATATATACCACCATATATATACTATATATACCACTGATCTTTATGATTTTTTCAGACAACAATATATGCTATATACGTAAGCATTCGTTGAACTTTGAAGCCTCTAGCTCTTAAAATATGGCAGTAATTACGAAAAGTTTCTTATCTGAACAATCGGTTGTGGGGGATATATACTATATATACGACCGATCTCATCAATTTTTTCAGGCAACAATATGTGCAATATACGAAAATATATGGTGAAGTTTGAAGCTTCAATCTATTAAATTGAGTAAGATATTACAAAAATCGGTTGTATCGAGGATATATGCTATAGGGGTCCGATCCGGCCGGTTCCCACAAATGTCTAATCGGACACCCAAATACACCCGCTCACCAAATTTTATCAAGATATCTCAAAAATTGAGGGACTAGTTTGCATACAAACATACAGATGGACAGACGGACATGGCTAAATCAACTCAGCTCTTCAACCTGATTATTTCTGTATACTTAATGGTGGGTCTATCTATTTTCCTTTAAGGACTTACAATTTGGGGTTTCGTGACGAAATTAATATACCATTTCATTTTCATGAAAGGTATAAAAATAGGTAGGTACTTTGTGTGAGGATGCAAATTTTCAGGTTTTTTGTGGTCTGCGTGTAAAAACTATGACTACGAATCACGTATTTCAACAATATATGACGTAAGCGTAACTATTTAATGAAATTTGATGAATTTTGAAGCTTCTAGCCGTAAAAAAGGGGCACAAAAATACAGTTTATATGGGGTGTATAATATATATACCACCGATCTCTATGATTTTTTCAGACAACAATATATGCTATATACGTAAGCATTTGGTGAAATTTGAAGCTTCTAGCTGTTAAAATGGGGCAGAAATTGCGCAAAGTTTCTTATCTGAACAATCGGTTGTATGAGATATATACTATATATACCACCGATCTCAATGATTTTTTCAGACAACAATATATGCTATACACGTAAGCATACAGTTTATATGGGGTGTATAATATATATACCACCGATCTCAATGATTTTTTCAGACATCAGTATATGCTATACACGTAAGCATTTGGTGAAATTTGAAGCTTCTAGTTGTTAAAATAGGGCAGAAATTGCGCAAAGTTTCTTATCTGAACAATCGGTTGTATGAGATATATACTATATATACCACCGATCTCAATGATTTTTTCAGGCAACAATACATGCTATACAAGTAAACATTTGGTGAAATTTGAAGCTTCTAGCTGTTAAAATGGGGAAGAAATTGCGCAAAGTTTCTTATCTCAACAATCGGTTGTATGAGATATATACTATATATACCACCGGTCTCTATGATTTTTTCAGACAACGGTATATGCTATACACGTAAACATTTGGTGAAATTTGAACATATCTAAACAATTTTTAAGATAAATATAAAATAAACAAGTAAGAACGGGACTGTCTTCGGCTGTGCCGAAGACTTCATACCTTTCATGAATGGGGCTGAACAATAATCTTATCCCGCTCGTAATCTCCGAATAATCGGATGTATAAGATAAGAAATATATAGGGGACAGATCTACATACCTTAACGATTTTTAAGATAAATATAAAATAAAAAATAGGTAGGTACTTTGTGTGAGGATCCAAAGTTTCAGGTTTTTTGTGGTCTGCGTGTAAAAACTATGAGTACGAATCACGTATTTCAACAATATATGACGTAAGCGTAACTATTTGATGAAATTTGATGAATTTTGAAGCTTCTAGCCGTAAAAAGGGGGCAAAAATTAGAGTTTATATGGGGTATATAATATATATACCACCGATCTCTATGATTTTTTCAGACAACAATATATGCTATATACGTAAGCATATGGTGAAATTTGAAGCGTCTAGCTGTTAAAAAGGGGCAGAAATTGCGCACAGTTTCTTATCTGAACAATCGGTTGTATGAGATATATACTATATATGTGACGACAGTCACAAATAGATTATTAGTTATCAAACACAATCGAGTGCTATCGAAGGTGTTATCGTTTTCACCTATCACCTTTAGCTAATTCCCACCAACAGTCAAATCATATTATGTACATTGTATTTTTACCTTTTCTTCTATTTACTCAAATTCGTACACTCTCATAATGCAGTTAAGACTGCTTTGATTTTTAAGTCCTGTTATTAAAAAATCATACGATTCTAACGCTCTACAATATGGTTTGGCTTTAGGCTTAATATTTAGTCAAATGTAATTTTAGTTTTAGTTTCTTTACTGTACCAATAAAGACCAGTTCGTATTTTAGCTTACGCGTTATGGTTTTATTTTATATTCACCGGCCACGCCGCTAAACTGGTGACCCCGACGTGATTCCTTTTTAAGGAAAGTGTCAATTCGCGTACGAACTAGTTTTTTTTCTACAACCAAAAGCCACGCTAAAATTTTCCCCAGCAACTGGCATCAAAAAATTATATTTTTTTTTTTAAAAAGTAAGTGCATCAAAAAAAAAATTTTTTTTAGAGTGTTTAAAAAAAAACATCATAGAGATTATCACCGCTGGTGCATTGCGGAGCACCCAGGACGTTGTGCTGCACTGGTGTTATTTGAGGGACACCAATATGTGCAAATCAAATTGTGGTAATTACGATTATTCGGTGATATAATATTTAAAAGGGCTGCGTAATTCTGCCCATCAGCAAACCCTATATTTTTATATTTTTCGAGACTGCCGAAAATCAAATTCTGTAAAATGCCTAACAGTGACGAAAATAATTCCGACATTAAACCAATAGTTCTCGGGTCCATAAAGGCTCCTAGCTTTTGCCCCGAACGTGTAAATTTGTGGTTTGCTCAGCTCGAGGCTCAGTTTATGATTCACAGCGTTAGTACTGAAATCGCAAAGTTTAATTACGCCGTGTCACTAATTGATACACGATACGCCGCTGAGGTAGAAACCCTTATAATTAAACCCCCTACAACTAAACCCTACACAGAACTCAAAAAAGTTTTGACCAGTTTTACAAAGTCCGAAGAAGCTAAACTTCGCCAACTTCTTGATGGTGAACAAATCGGCGACAGAACACCGTCACAATTCCTGAGACACCTAAAATCTCTAGCGCCTAACGTAGACGAAGCAGTAGTTAAAACCAAATGGTTGTCGGGGCTGCCCGAGCAAACACGTGCCCTTCTCACCGTCCAAACAAACGCTTCACTAGAGGAGCAATCACGCATGGCTGACAAGTTGCACGAGATCGTAAAAGGACACGTTGCTTCCGCACAGGCAACCACTTCATCGACACATTCAGCCATGGAGCAGAAAATTAACGCACTCAGCCAGCAAATTGAAGTACTCACAATGCAGTTAAACCATAATAGAGGAAGGTCCACTTCTCGCAACCGTCCAAGTTCTAAAAATCGCAATTCTTCAGGTAAGCGATTGAATAAATCTACTGGTACGTGCTGGTATCATGCTAAATTCGGTAGCCAAGCACGTAAATGCGCCACAGGGTGCACATTTAAGGGAAACGCCAACCAGAATCCCTAGAAGCGGATAGTGATTCTGCAACTTCTTCACGCCGTCTGTTCGTTAAAGACCGAGCCACTGGCACACAATATCTCGTGTACACTGGTTCGGATCTCTCCGTGTATCCATATGGCTTGTTAAAGAAAGCTTCTCGTAGCCCCATTGGTTACCAACTCTACGCAGCTAACGGAACACTAATCCAGACGTACGGCCTTATAACTATGGCACCCGACCTCGGACTTAGGCGAGACTTTACCTGGAAATTTATCGTGGCTGACGTCACGAAGCCAATAATCGACGCCGACTTTCTCAGTCATTTTGACTTATTAGTCGATTTAAAACGTAAATGCCTGCGTGATGGAATTACCAATTTGACCAGCAAAGTCATGCTGCTGGACACAAAATCAGCTGATTCAATCAAAGCTATTGGCGGTGATTCCATATACATAAGACTACTACGCGAGTACGAAGACATTACGCGACCTGATGCCACCTATCCAAGGACCAAGAAACACGTGACGATGCATCACATCAAGACGACCGACGGTCCACCCGTAAAAAGCAAACCTCGTCGCCTTTGTCTCCAAAAACTTAAAATCGCGCAAGAGGAGTTCAGAAAAATGATAGAACTCGGTATCTGCCGACCCTCGGATAGTCCCTGGTCTTCACCACTGCATCTTGTGCAGAAGAAGTCTGGAGAATGGAGACCGTGTGGCGATTACCGCCCTTTAAATGCCCGAACGATACCGGATAACTACTCCTTACGTTACATTGAAGACTTTGCTGCAAATTTGTATAATAAGAACGTTTTCTCCGTCTTCGATTTAGTTTGCGCATTTCTACAAATTCTCGTGGCCCCGAAGACGTTCCTAAAACGGCAATTATTACACCTTTTGGCCTATTCGAGTTTATGTATATGACTTTTGGTCTTAGGAACGCCGCTCAAACTTTCCAAAGGTTTATCGACGAGGTCACGAGAGACTTGGATTTCGTTTTCCCATACATTGACGACCTTCTTGTCGCATCCAAGGACGAGGTTGAACATCTCGAACATTTAAAAATTTTGTTTAAACGCCTCCGAGACTATGGGTTGGTTATTAATTTGCCAAAATGTCAAATCGCGCAACCAGAAGTAAAATTTTTAGGCCACCTTATCAATAAAGATGGAATAAGACCTCTCCCGGACAAAGTTGAGGCCATCATCAAGATGGAACCTCCCAAAACCATTAAATCTTTACGTGGATTTCTTGGCACCGTTAATTTTTATAGGAAATTTATTAGGAACGCAGCAAAACTTTTGTCTCCTTTAAACAAAGTTCTTGAAGGCCCTAACTTAAAAGTTTCTCATCCTGTCGACTGGACTCCGAATCTTCAACGCGCTTTCGACGCTGCCAAACAAGCTCTTGCCGACGCTACTCTGCTAGTTCATCCAAACAACAACGCAAAATGGGCTGTTTTTACGGATGCGTCCGAATACGGAATCGGAGCCGTCTTGCAGCAACGAATGAACAATGAATGGGAACCCCTGGCGTTTTTCAGCCGAAAATTGACACCTTCTATTCAGAAGCTTTCGACATACGACCGGGAATTGCATGTAATTTACGATGCTGTAAAACATTTCCGTCACATCTTTGAAGGACGAAACATTACGATCTATACTGATCATAAGCCACTACAGCACGCATTCCAACAACGCACGGAACGAGCATCGCCGTGGCAATTCCGTAGGCTTGACTTTATCGGTCAATTCACAACCGATATTCGCCACATATCGGGTAATGACAACATCGTTGCTGATACGTTATCACGCCTCGAAGCCATCGCTGCGCCAATCACGCACCAAGAACTCGCCGATTCTCAAAGAGATGACAGCGAATTACAACAACTCCTGCGCAACACTACACCGCTCAACCTGAAAGCCATTCACATTGACAGCGGACCAGCAGTGTATTGTGACATCGCGACAGGTACAGTGCGTCCATACGTCCCAGCGCAACTTAGGAAAAAAGTTTTTAATTCCCTCCACTCACTCGCACACCCTGGCATTAGGGCATCACAAAAGTTAGTAGCAAAACGGTATGTCTGGCCCTCTATCAACAAAGATTGCCGCGAATGGGCAAGAGCATGTATCGATTGTCAACGCAACAAGATACAACGACACGTTTCATCTACGATTGCTAACTTCCAACCACCATCCGAAAGATTCGAGCACATCCACATCGACCTCGTAACACTGCCAGTGTCAAAAGGTTTCAATCGCTGCCTTACTATAGTCGACCGCTTCACACGCTTTCCAGAGGCAATTCCGCTTGAAAACGGATCAACCGAAGTTGTAGCACGCGCCTTGATTCATCACTGGATTGCACGCTACGGAGTACCTAAACGAATTACATCTGACCAAGGCGGTCAATTTGAATCTATTTTATTTCGCACTCTCACTGAATTATTTGGAATAAAGCATTTACGTACGACAGCGTTTCATCCACAAGCAAATGGACTTGTGGAGCGCCTTCACCGACAGCTGAAAGCTGCACTTCTATGCCACAACGAGTCATGGTACGATGCATTACCAGCTGTTTTGTTAGGTTTACGAGCTGCATGGAAGGAAGATATCGTCGCAACCCCGGCTGAACTTGTGTATGGCGAACCCATACGCCTACCAGGTGAACTTCTTACACCGTCAAAGAAGAATATATCGCCGTCTAATTTGTTAAGTATCCTCAAAAATCATTTTAATACGTTGGCACCGACAGAAATGTCGCGCCATGGAAAAAAATCTGTTTTTCTTTACAGAAACTTTCAAACGTGCACTCATGTTTTAGTACGCAACGACCTCATAAGACCGTCATTTTCACCACCCTACGAGGGACCCTATCGCGTCATCAGTCGCCATGAAAAGAACTTCGTCGTCGATTTCAAACGCTCGCCAACAGCAATATCGATCGACAGACTCAAACCTGTGTACGAAGCTTGCAGCGACGAAGTTTATGGCGATCAAGAATCACCCAAATCTGATAAGCAACGCAAAGATGTCAAGATTTCTAGTACGAAAACATTATACTATTAATTAATACAGTTATAATCATTCATAACATACATTTCATAACATACAATCATTTTAATGTATTCTTTTTTGAAGCTAATTTGTTTCTCTTCGCATTCAATGTACATTTTTTTTTTAATAGTTATTCTTTTTAAGTAAAAAAAAAAAAAAAAAAAAAACAAGGGGAGTACTGTGGCGACAGCCACAAATAGATTATTAGTTATCAAACACAATCGAGTGCTATCGAAGGTGTTATCGTTTTCACCTATCACCTTTAGCTAATTCCCACCAACAGTCAAATCATATTATGTACATTGTATTTTTACCTTTTCTTCTATTTACTCAAATTCGTACACTCTCATAATGCAGTTAAGACTGGTTTGATTTTTAAGTCCTGTTATTAAAAAATCATACGATTCTAACGCTCTACAATATGGTTTGGCTTTAGGCTTAATATTTAGTCAAATGTAATTTTAGTTTTAGTTTCTTTACTGTACCAATAAAGACCAGTTCGTATTTTAGCTTACGCGTTATGGTTTTATTTTATATTCACCGGCCGCGCCGCTAAATATATACCACCGATCTCAATGATTTTTTCAGACAACAATATATGCTATACACGTAAGCATTTGGTGAAATTTGAACATATCTAAACGATTTTTAAGATAAATATAAAATAAAAAATAGGTAGGTAATCTGTGTGAGGATGCAAAGCTTCACGTTTTTTGTGGTCTGCATGTAACAACTATGAGTACGAATCACGTCTTTCAAAAATATATGACGTAAACGTAACTATTTGATGAAATTTGATGAATTTTGAAGCTTCTAGCCGTAAAAAAGGGGCAAAAATTACAGTTTATATGAAGTATATAATATATATACCACCGATCTGTATGATTTTTTCAGACAACAATATATGCTATATACGTAAGAATTTTGTGAAATTTGAAGCTTGCAGCTGTCAAAACGGGGCAGAAAAAGCGCAAAGTTTCTTATCTGAACAATCGGTTGTATGAGATATATACTATATATACAACCGATCTCTATGATTTTTTCAGACAACAATATATGCTATATACATAAGCAATCGGTGAAATTTGAAGCTTATAGCTGTTAAAATGGGGTAGAAATTGCGTAAAGTTTCTTATCTGAACAATCGGTTGTATGAGATATATACTATATATACAACCGATCTCTATGATTTTTTCAGACAACAATATATGCTATATACGTAAGCAATCGGTGAAATTTGAAGCTTATAGCTGTTAAAATGGGGTAGAAATTGCGAAAAGTTTCTTATCTGAACAATCGGTTGTATGAGATATATACTATATATACAACCGATCTCTATGATTTTTGCAGACAATAATATATGCTATATATGTACGTAAGCAATCGGTGAAATTTGAAGCTTATAGCTGTTAAAATGGGGTAGAAATTACGAAAAGTTTCTTATCTGAACAATCGGTTGTATGAGATATATAATATATATACAACCGATCTCTATGATTTTAGACAAGAATATATGCTATATACGTATGTAAGTATTCGGTGAAATTTGAAGCTTCTCGCTGTTAAAATGGGGCTAAAATTTGCGAAAATATATATATATATATACTATATATATATACTATATATACCACCATATATATACTATATATACCACCGATCTTTATGATTTTTTCAGACAACAATATATGCTATATACGTAAGCATTCGCTGAAATTTGAAGCCTCTAGCTCTTAAAATAGGGCAGTAATTACGAAAAGTTCCTTATCTGAACAATCGGTTGTGGGGGATACATACTATATATACGACCGATCTCATACATTTTTTCAGGCAACAATATGTGCAATATACGAAAGTATATGGTGAAGTTTGAAGCTTCAATCTGTTAAATTGGGTAAGATATTACAAAAATCCTCTTTTTCTGAAAAATCGGTTGTATGGAGGATATATGCTATAGTGGTCCGATCCGGTCGGTTCCGACAAATGTCTAATCGGACACCCAAGTACACCTGCTCACCAAATTTTATCAAGATATCTCAAAAATTGAGGGACTAGTTTGCATACAAACAGACAGACGGACAGACGGACAGACGGACAGACGGACATGGCTAAATCAACCCAGCTCTTCAACCTGATTATTTCGGTATACTTAATGGTGGGTCTATCTATTTTCCTTTAAGGACTTACAATTTTCGGTTTCGTGACGAAATTATTATACCATTTCATTTTCATGAAAGGTATAAAAATAGGTAGGTAATCTGTGTGAGGATGCAAAGCTTCACGTTTTTTGTGGTCTGCATGTAAAAACTATGGCTACGAATCACGTATTTCAAAAATATATGACGTAAACGTAACTATTTGATGAAATTTGATGAATCTTGAAGCTTCTAGCCGTAAAAAAGGGGTCAGTATGACAGTTTATATGAAGTATATAATATATATACCACCGATCTCTATGATTTTTTCAGACAACAATATATGCTATATACGAAAGCATTTTGTGAAATTTGAAGCTTCTAACTGTTAAAACGGGGCAGAAATTGCGCAAAGTTTCTTATCTGAACAATCGGTTGTATGAGATATATACTATTTATACCACCGATCTCAATGATTTCTTCAGACATCAATATATGCTATACAAGTAAGCAGTTGGTGAAATTTGAAGCTTCTAGCTGTTAAAATGGGGTAGAAATTGCGAAAAGTTTCTTATCTAAACAATTGGTTGTATGAGATATATACTATATATACAACCGATCTCTATGATTTTTTCAGACAACAATATATGCTATATACGTAAGCAATCAGTGAAATTTGAAGCTTATAGCTGTTAAAATGGGGTAGAAATTGCGAAAAGTTTCTTATGTGAACAATCGGTTGTATGAGATATATACTATATATACAACCGATCTCTATGATTTTTTCAGACAACAATATATGCTATATACGTAAGCAATCGGTGAAATTTGAAGCTTATAGCTGTTAAAATGGGGTAGAAATTGCGAAAAGTTTCTTATCTGAACAATCGGTTGTATGAGATATATACTATATATACAACCGATCTCTATGATTTTTTCAGACAACAATATATGCTATATAAGTAAATATTCGGTGAAATTTGAAGCTTCTAGCTGTTAAAATGGGGCTAAAATTTGCGAAAATATATATATATATATACTATATACTATATATATATACTATATATACCACCATATATATACTATATATACCACCGATCTTTATGATTTTTTCAGACAACAATATATGCTATATACGTAAGCATTCGCTGAAATTTGAAGCCTCTAGCTCTTAAAATAGGGCAGTAATTACGAAAAGTTCCTTATCTGAACAATCGGTTGTGGGGGATATATACTATATATACCACCGATCTCATACATTTTTTCAGGCAACAATATGTGCAATATACGAAAGTATATGGTGAAGTTTGAAGCTTCAATCTGTTAAATTGGGTAAGATATTACAAAAATTCTCTTTTTCTGAAAAATCGGTTGTATGGAGGATATATGCTATAGTGGTCCGATCCGGTCGGTTCCGACAAATGTCTAATCGGACACCCAAATACACCTGCTCACCAAATTTTATCAAGATATCTCAAAAATTGAGGGACTAGTTTGCATACAAACAGACAGACGGACAGACGGACAGACGGACATGGCTAAATCAACCCAGCTCTTCAACCTGATTATTTCGGTATACTTAATGGTGGGTCTATCTATTTTCCTTTAAGGACTTACAATTTTCGGTTTCGTGACGAAATTAATATACCATTTCATTTTCATGAAAGTTATAAAAATAGGTAGGTAATCTGTGTGAGGATGCAAAGCTTCACGTTTTTTGTGGTCTGCATGTAAAAACTATGGCTACGAATCACGTATTTCAAAAATATATGACGTAAACGTAACTATTTGATGAAATTTGATGAATCTTGAAGTTTCTAGCCGTAAAAAATGGGTCAATATGGCAGTTTATATGAAGTATATAATATATATACCACCGATCTCTATGATTTTTTCAGACAACAATATATGCTATAAAAGTAAGCAGTTGGTGAAATTTGAAGCTTATAACTGTTAAAACGGGGCAGAAATTGCGCAAAGTTTCTTATCTGAACAATCTGTTGTATGAGATATATACTATTTATACCACCGATCTCAATGATTTTTTCAGACATCAATGTATGCTATAAAAGTAAGCAGTTGGTGAACTTTGAAGCTTCTAGCTGTTAAAATGGGGTAGAAATTGCGAAAAGTTTCTTATCTGAACAATCGGCTGTATGAGATATATACTATATATACAACCGATCTCTATGATTTTTTCAGACAACAATATATGCTATATACGTAAGCAATCAGAGAAATTTGAAGCTTATAGCTGTTAAAATGGGGTAGAAATTGCGAAAAGTTTCTTATCTGAACAATCGGTTGTATGAGATATATACTATATATACAACCGATCTCTATGATTTTTTCAGACAACAATATATGCTATATAAGTAAATATTCGGTGAAATTTGAAGCTTCTAGCTGTTAAAATGGGGCTAAAATTTGCGAAAATATATATATATATACTATATATATATACTATATATACCACCATATATATACTATATATACCACAGATCTTTATGATTTTTTCAGACAACAATATATGCTATATACGTAAGCATTCGCTGGAATTTGAAGCCTCTAGCTCTTAAAATAGGGCAGTAATTACGAAAAGTTCCTTATCTGAACAATCGGTTGTGGGGGATATATATTATATATACGACCGATCTCATACATTTTTTCAGGCAACAATATGTGCAATATACGAAAGTATATGGTGAAGTTTGAAACTTCAATCTGTTAAATTGGGTAAGATATTACAAAAATCCTCTTTTTCTGAAAAATCGGTTGTATGGAGGATATATGCTATAGTGGTCCGATCCGGTCGGTTCCGACAAATGTCTAATCGAACACCCAAATACACCTGCTCACCAAATTTTATCAAGATATCTCAAAAATTGAGGGACTAGTTTGCATACAAACAGACAGACGGACAGACGGACATGGCTAAATCAACCCAGCTCTTCAACCTGATTATTTCGGTATACTTAATGGTGGGTCTATCTATTTTCCTTTAAGGACTTACAATTTTCGGTTTCGTGACGAAATTAATATACCATTTCATTTTCATGAAAGGTATAAAAATAGGTAGGTAATCTGTGTGAGGATGCAAAGCTTTACGTTTTTTGTGGTCTGCATGTAAAAACTATGGCTACGAATCACGTATTTCAAAAATATATGACGTAAACGTAACTATTTGATGAAATTTGATGAATCTTGAAGCTTCTAGCCTTTAAAAAGGGGTCAATATGACAGTTTATATGAAGGATATAATATATATACCACCGATCTCTATGATTTTTTCAGACAACAATATATGCTATATACGAAAGCATTTTGTGAAATTTGAAGCTTCTAACTGTTAAAATTGGGCAGAAATTGCGCAAAGTTTCTTATCTGAACAATCGGTTGTATGAGATATATACTATTTATACCACCGATCTCAATGATTTTTTCAGACATCAATATATGCTATACAAGTAAGCAGTTGGTGAAATTTGAAGCTTGTAGCTGTTAAAATGGGGTAGAAATTGCGAAAAGTTTCTTATCTGAACAATCGGTTGTATGAGATATATACTATATATACAACCGATCTCTATGATTTTTTCAGACAACAATATATGCTATATACGTAAGCAATCAGTGAAATTTGAAGCTTATAGCTGTTAAAATGGGGTAGAAATTGCGAAAAGTTTCTTATGTGAACAATCGGTTGTATGAGATATATACTATATATACAACCGATCTCTATGATTTTTTCAGACAACAATATATGCTATATACGTAAGCAATCGGTGAAATTTGAAGCTTATAGCTGTTAAAATGGGGTAGAAATTGCGAAAAGTTTCTTATCTGAACAATCGGTTGTATGAGATATATACTATATATACAACCGATCTCTATGATTTTTTCAGACAACAATATATGCTATATAAGTAAATATTCGGTGAAATTTGAAGCTTATAGCTGTTAAAATGGGGCTAAAATTTGCGAAAATATATATATATATATACTATATACTATATATATATACTATATATACCACCATATATATACTATATATACCACCGATCTTTATGATTTTTTCAGACAACAATATATGCTATATACGTAAGCATTCGCTGAAATTTGAAGCCTCTAGCTCTTAAAATAGGGCAGTAATTACGAAAAGTTCCTTATCTGAACAATCGGTTGTGGGGGATATATACTATATATACGACCGATCTCATACATTTTTTCAGGCAACAATATGTGCAATATACGAAAGTATATGGTGAAGTTTGAAGCTTCAATCTGTTAAATTGGGTAAGATATTACAAAAATTCTCTTTTTCTGAAAAATCGGTTGTATGGAGGATATATGCTATAGTGGTCCGATCCGGTCGGTTCCGACAAATGTCTAATCGAACACCCAAATACACCTGCTCACCAAATTTTATCAAGATATCTCAAAAATTGAGGGACTAGTTTGCATACAAACAGACAGACGGACAGACGGACAGACGGACATGGCTAAATCAACCCAGCTCTTCAACCTGATTATTTCGGTATACTTAATGGTGGGTCTATCTATTTTCCTTTAAGGACTTACAATTTTCGGTTTCGTGACGAAATTAATATACCATTTCATTTTCATGAAAGTTATAAAAACAGGTAGGTACTTTGTGTGAGGATGCAAAGTTTCCGGTTTTTTGTGGTCTGCGTGTAAAAACTATGACTACGAATCACGTATTTCAAAAATATATGACGAAAACGTAACTATTTGATGAAATTTGATGAATTTTGAAGATTCTAGCCGTAAAAAAGGGGTCAAAATAACAGTTTATATGAAGTATATAATATATATACGACCGATCTCTATGATTTTTTCAGACAACAATATATGCTATATACGTAAGCATTTTGTGAAATTTGAAGCTTATAACTGTTAAAATGGGGAAGAAATTGCGCAAAGTTTCTTATCTGAACAATCGGTTGTATGGGATATATACTATATATACCACCGGTATCTATGATTTTCTCAGACATCAATATATGCTATACACGTAAGCAGTTGGTGAAATTTGAAGCTTCTAGCTGTTAAAATGGGGCCGAAATCGTAAAAAAAATATATATATACTATATATATATACTATATATACCATCATATATATATTATATATATCACCGATCTCTATGATTTTTTGACACAACAATACATACTATATACGTAAGCAATCGGTGAAATTTGAAGCTTATAACTGTTAAAATGGGGAAGAAATTGCGCAAAGTTTCTTATCTGAACAATCGGTTGTATGGGATATATACTATATATACCACCGGTATCTATGATTTTCTCAGACATCAATATACGCTATACACGTAAGCAGTTGGTGAAATTTGAAGCTTCTAGCTGTTAAAATGGGGCCGAAATCGTAAAAAAAATATATATATACTATATATATATACTATATATACCATCATATATATATTATATATATCACCGATCTCTATGATTTTTTGACACAACAATACATACTATATACGTAAGCAATCGGTGAAATTTGAAGCTTATAGCTGTTAAAATGGGGTAGAAATTGCGAAAAGTTTCTTATCTGAACAATCGGTTGTATGAGATATATACTATATATACAACCGATCTCTATGTTTTTTTCAGACAACAATATATGCTATATAAGTAAATATTCGGTGAAATTTGAAGCTTCTAGCTGTTAAAATGGGGCTAAAATTTGCGAAAATATATATATATATATACTATATATATATACTATATATACCACCATATATATACTATATATACCACCGATCTTTATGATTTTTTCAGACAACAATATATGCTATATACGTAAGCATTCGCTGAAATTTGAAGCCTCTAGCTCTTAAAATAGGGCAGTAATTACGAAAAGTTCCTTATCTGAACAATCGGTTGTGGGGGATATATACTATATATACGACCGATCTCATACATTTTTTCAGGCAACAATAAGTGCAATATACGAAAGTATATGGTGAAGTTTGAAGCTTCAATCTGCTAAATTGGGTAAGATATTACAAAAATCCTCTTTTTCTGAAAAATCGGTTGTATGGAGGATATATGCTATAGTGGTCCGATCCGGTCGGTTCCGACAAATGTCTAATCGGACACCCAAATACACCTGCTCACCAAATTTTATCAAGATATCTCAAAAATTGAGGGACTAGTTTGCATACAAACAGACAGACGGACAGACGGGCAGACGGGCAGACGGACAGACGGACATGGCTAAATCAACCCAGCTCTTCAACCTGATTATTTCGGTATACTTAATGGTGGGTCTATCTATTTTCCTTTAAGGACTTACAATTTTCGGTTTCGTGACGAAATTAATATACCATTTCATTTTCATGAAAGGTATAAAAATAGGTAGGTACTTTGCGTGAGGATGCAAAGTTTCAGGGTTTTTGTGGTCTGCGTGTAAAAACTATGACTACGAATCACGTATTTCAACAATATATGACGTAAACGTAACTATTTGATGAAATTTGATGAATTTTGAAGCTTCTAGCCGTAAAAAAGGGGCAAAGAATATTGTTTATATGGGTTATATAATATATATACCACCGATCTCTATGATTTTTTCAGACAACAATATATGCTATATACGTAAGCATTTGGTGAAATTTGAAGCTTCTAGCTGTTAAAACGGGGCAGAGATTGCGCAAAGTTTCTTATCTGAACAATCGGTTGTATGAGATATATACTATGTATACCACCGATCTCATTGATTTTTTTCATACATCAATATATGCTATACACGTAAGCATTTGGTGAAATTTGAAGCTTCTAGCTGTTAAAATGGGGAAGAAATTGCGGAAAGTTTCTTATCTCAACAATCGGTTGTATGAGATATATAATATATATACCACGGGCCTCTATGACTTTTTAAGACAACAGTATATGCTATACACGTAAATATTTGGTGAAATTTGAACATATCTAAACGATTTTTAAGATAAATATAAAATAAAAAATAGGTAGGTACTTTGTGTGAGGATGCAAAGCTTCACGTTTTTTGTGGGCTGCATGTAAAAACTGTGACTACGAATCACGTATTTCAAAAATATGTGACCTAAACGTAACTATTTGATGAAATTTGATGAATTTTGAAGCTTCTAGCCGTAAAAAAGGGGCAAAAATGACAGTTTATTTGAAGTATATAATATATATACCACCGAACTCTATGATTTTTTCAGACAACAATATATGCTATATACGTAAGCGTTTGGTGAAATTTGAAGCTTCTAGCTGTTAAAACGGAGCAGATATTGCGCAAAGTTTATTATCTGAACAATCGGTTGTATGAGATATATACTATGTATACCACCGATCTCAATGATTTTTTCAGACATCAATATATGCTATACAGGTAAGCATTTGGTGAAACTTGAAGCTTTAGCTGTTAAAATGGGGCCGAAATCGCAAAAAAAATATATATATACTATATATACCATCATATATATATTATATATACCACCGATCTCTATTTTTTGACACAACAATATATACTATATACGTAAGCATTCGGTGAAATTTGATGCTTCTAGCTGTTAAAATGGCGCTAAAATTGCGAAAATATATCTATATATACTATATATATGCTATATAAACCACCATATATATACTATATATACCACCGATCTTTATGATTTTTTCGGACAACAATATATGCTATATACGTAAGCATTCGCTGAAATTTGAAGCCTCTAGCTCTTAAAATAGGGTAGTAATTACGAAAAGTTTCTTATCTGAACAATCGGTTGTGGGGGATATATACTATATATACGACCGATCTCATCAATTTTTTCAGGCAACAATATGTGCAATATACGAAAGTATATGGTGAAGTTTGAAGCTTCAATCTGTTAAATTGAGTAAGATATTACAAAAATCCTCTTTTTCTGAAAAATCGGTTGTATGGAGGATATATGCTATAGGGGTCCGATCCGGGTTTCCTACAAATGTCTAATCTGACACCCAAATACACCCGCTCACCAAATTTTATCAAGATATCTCAAAAATTGAGGGACTAGTTTGCATACAAACAGACAGACGGACAGACGGACATAGCTAAATCAACTCAGCTCTTCAACCTGATTATTTCGGTATACTTAATGGTGGGTCTATCTATTTTCCTTTAAGGACTTACAATTTTGGGTTTCGTGACGAAATTAATATACCATTTCATTTTCATGAAAGGTATAAAAATAGGCAGGTACTTTGTGTGAGGATGCAAAGTTTCAGGTTTTTTGTGGTCTGCGTGTAAAAACTATGACTACGAATCACGTATTTCAACAATATATGACGTAAACGTAACTATTTAATGAAATTGGATGAATTTTGAAGTTTCTAGCCGTAAAAAAGGGGCAAAAATTACAGTTTATATGAAGTATATAATATATATACCACCGATTTCTATGATTTTTTCAGACAACAATATATGCTATATACGTAAGCATTTGGTGAAATTTGAAGCTATATACCGCCGATCTGAATGATTTTTTCAGAAATCAATATATGCTATACACGTAAGCATTTGGTGAAATTTGAAGCTTCTAGCTGTTAAAATGGGGCCGAAATCGCAAAAAAAAAAAATATATATACTATATATACCATCATATACATATATATTATATATATCACCAATCTCTATGATTTTTTGACACAACAATATATACTATATACGTAAGCATTCGGTGAAATTTGAAGCTTCTAGCTGTTAAAATGGGGCTAAAATTGCGAAAAAATATATATATACTATATATATATACTATATATACCACCATATATATACTATATATACCACCGATCTATTTGATTTTTTCAGACAACAATATATTCTATATACGTAAGCATTCGTTGAAATTTGAAGCCTCTAGCTCTTAAAATAGGGCAGTAATTACGAAAAGTTTCTTATCTGAACAATATGTTGTGCGGGATATATACTATATATACGACCGATCTCATAAATTTTTTCAGGCAACAATATGTGCAATATACGAAAGTATACGGTGAAGTTTGAAGCTTCAATCTGTTAAATTGAGTAAGATATTACAAAAATCCTTTTTTCTAAAAAATCGGTTGTATGGAGGATATATGCTATAGGGTTCCGATCCGGCCGGTTCCGACAAATGTCTAATCGGACACCCAAATACACCCGCTCGCCAAATTTTATCAAGATATCTCGAAAATTGAGGGACTAGTTTGCATACAAACAGACAGACGGACAGACGGACATGGCTAAATCAACTCAGCTCTTCAACCTGATTATTTCGGTATACTTAATGGTGGGTCTATCTATTTTCCTTTAAGGACTTACAATTTTGGGTTTCGTGACGAAATTAATATCCCATTTCATTTTCATGAAAGGTGTAAAAATAGGTAGGAACTTTGTGTGAGGATGCAGAGTTTCAGATTTTTTGTGGTCTGCGTGTAAAACTATGACTACGAGCACGTATTTCAACAATATATGACGTATACGTAACTATTTGATGAAATTTGATTAATTTTGAAGCTTCTAGCTGTAAAAAAGGGGCAAAAAAATGCAGTTTATATGGAGTGTATAATATATATACCACCGATCTCTATGATTTTTTCAGACAACAATATATGCTATATACGTAAGCATTTGGTGAAATTTGAAGCTTCTAGCTGTTAAAATGGGGCAGAAATTGCGCAAAGTTTCTTATCTGAACAATCGGTTGTATGAGATATATACTATATATACCACCGATCTCAATGATTTTTTCAGACAACAATATATGCTATACACGTAAGCATTTGGTGAAATTTGAAGCTTCTAGCTGTTAAAATGGGGAAGAAATTGCGCAAAGTTTCTTATCTCAACAATCGGTTGTATGAGATATATACTATATGTGGCGTATCAGCCTACGTTTTAAATCATTTAATCCTGCTACGTAAGCATATCTGCAAAATTACGTTCTCCAACACACGTATAATAGCAACTTTCGTAATAGTTATTCAACACTGTAAATTTTGATATTTGTATTGTTTACATTCCACCGCATTTCGCAATGACTAAACTAAATTATAAAATTGTAGTGAAGATGAATAAAGAAGTGAACTTAGAACAGTAAAGTCGTATTTTAACATAACCACAGTGGTGACCCCGAACGTTTTTAACTCGCGGTTTTTTGTAGAAAAATTTTAAGAGAAATGCCTCTAAACGATAGCAGTACGATCACGGAGGGCCAAAATTTTAGTATTTTGGACAACCACGATGGTGCTCCTCGAATTCCGCTACCCGTGTTGAGTGAAGAAAACATCGAGGCATACTTTTACGCATTAGAATTTTAGTTTCAAGCCTCGCTCGTGCAGAGTGATCTACGAAAATTTCACATAGTACTTGCGAGCTTACCACCAAAAAAACTTCTGGAATTTAAGCCGCTAATTGATGCAGCTATAAATTTACTTACATGAAGCAAAAATCATCGATCACTACACTGAAAGTCAACAACGCCGCCTGCAACGCGTTCTAAAAGACGTGCCCCTCGGCGACCGAAAACCAAGCGAGTTGTTCGCAGACATGAAGCGTGTGGCTGGTACCACACTCAACGATAGCCTTCTATGTGATCTATGGGTCGCACGCCTTCCGCCATACGTTCAAGCAGCCATAATCGCCACCAATGTACCCTTAACGGAAAAAGTGAAGGTAGCAGATTCACTTTCTGAATCTATTGGGTGGTATAATGGCCAAGTAGACATGGTTTCATCACGCAATGATATTTCGGATATTAAAAATGAAATAGCAGAGCTGTCACGTAACTTGCAAAAACAGTTTAAGGTTAGGGAGAACCGCCCACGTTCCCGTTCAACGTCTCGAACAAAAACAGTGCATAAAAACGGTACTTCGAAAAACGGAATTTGCTGGTATCACGAAAAGTTTGGCGATAAAGCTACAAAATGTCGCGAACCATGTACTTTAGGGAAACCCTCTACTTCGCAATAATACTGCTCGGCTACGACGATATGAGGAGTTGGCAAGCAGCCTGATATTGTCTCAACTTACCGGCTTCGCATATTCGATACGTCATCTAAAATTCGTTTTTTAATTGATACGGGTGCTGACGTATCAGTAATCCCATTTGTTGCGGGGACAGCCAGAGCTACTTACACCTGTAAAAATTTGTTTGCTGCCAACGGTTCTCGTATTAAAGTGTATGGCGAAATATTCATGCGACTTAACCTTAATTTGCGTCGCGACTTTACTTGGAATTTTTTGATTGCGGATGTTTCTCAAGCCATAATAGGTGCCGATTTTTTGAGTCACTTTGGAATTGTTGTCGATCTCAAACGGAAATGCTTAATCGACAGCAAAACAGATTTAAGTGCGCATTGTGACAAAGAGATCAGCAGTGTGGATAGTGTTAAAACCATTAGCACGACCTCAAAATTTTTAGATTTATTACGTGAATTTATCGATATTACTCGTGCGCCAGTTATTGGAGCCTCCACGCAATCCATTATTGTACATAGAATCATCACCAGCGGCCAACCCGTTTTTGCGAAGCCACGAAGGCTTTCTCCCGAAAAACTTTCCGCAGCCCGAGCTGAATTTGAATCTCTTCTCAAACTCGGAATTTGTAAACAATCGAGCAGTAATTGGGCTAGCCCACTGCATATGGTACGCAAACCAGATGGTTCTTGGAGGCCATGCGGTGATTACCGCTCACTTAATGCGCAGACGGTACCTGACCGCTACCCACTACCGTTCTTACAGGATTTTTCCAACGTTCTTGCTGGTAAGACTGTATTCTCCAAAATTGATTTGCAAAAGGCATTCCATCAGGTAAAAATTCACCCAGATGACGTCCCAAAAACCGCCATTACGACGCCTTTTGGTCTGTTTGTGTTTACTCAGATGACGTTTGGTCTGAGGAACGCAGCTCAAACGTTCCAGCGTCTAATAAATGAGGTGCTTCGTGGACTTGATTTCATTTTTACATACTTGGATGATATTTGCGTTGCGTCAACGTCAGTAGCAGAACATCGAGACCATCTACGGCAAGTGTTTACGCGCTTAAAAAACAACAACCTTGCAATAAACGTTACGAAATCAGAATTTGGAGTAGCGGAACTAGAGTTTCTCGGCCACTCTCTTACGAAAGATGGTATAAAACCTCTCAAGAGTCGGGTGGATGCTTTAGTGAACTTTAAACTTCCAACAGTGGCGAAAGAGTTAAAGCGTTTTTTAGCTACTTTAAATTTTTATCGACGCTTTTTGCCTCACGCACTCAAATCGCAGGCACCTCTTTTCGATATGATACCGACAAACAAACGCAACGATCTAACGCCCCTCGTGTGGTCTGACGATACCGTGCGCTGCTTTGAGTCCTGTAAAAGAGAGTTAGCTGATGCTGCTATGCTCGCACATCCACTTCCGAACGCCGAGCTATCACTTTGGGTCGACGCATCTAACTTAGCTGCTGGTGCAGTACTCAATCAAGTCGTAAACGATAAGATCCAACCGCTTGGTTTTTTTTCGAGGAAGTTTTCAAAATCGGAACAGCGCTACAGTACTTACGACCGGGAGCTAACCGCCATTTATTTAGCTTTGCGTCACTTCAGGTACATGGTCGAGGGCAGAAATTGTTACATATACACGGGATCCCGCCGGGGTCATTTTGGGACTTTTTCGGGATCATTTGGGTTCCCTTCCGGCATCATTTCTGGATGGTTTTCCGGATCCTTCCGGGATCCCATCGGGGTCATTTTGGGACTTTTTCGGGATCATTTGGGTTCCCTTCCGGCATCATTTCTGGATGGTTTTCGGGATCCGTCCGAGATCCCGTCGGGCTAATTTTGGGACTTTTTCGGGACCAGTTGGATTCCCTTCCGGCATCATTTCTGGATGATTTTCGGGATCCCGTCGGGGTCATTTTGCGACTTTTTCGGGATCATTTGGGGTCTCTTCCGGCATGATTTCTGGATGGTTTTCGGGATTCGTCCGGGATCCCGTCGGGGTCATTTTGGGACTTTTTCGGGACCATTTGGGTTCCCTTCCGGCATCATTTCTGGATGATTTTCGGTATCCATCCGGGATCCCGTCGGGGTCATTTTGGGACTTTTTCGGGATCATTTGGGGTCTCTTCCGGCATCCTATCTGGATGGTCTTCGGTATCCGCCCGGGATCCCGTCGGGGTCATTTCGGGACTTTTTCGGAATTTTTTGGGGTCTCTTCCGGCATCATTTCTGGATGGTTTTCGGGATCCCGTCGGGGTCATTTCGGGACTTTTTCTCGACTAATTCGGGATCATTTGGAGACCCTTTCGGTATCATTTCTGGATGGCTTTCGGGATCCGTTCGGGATCCCGTCAGGGTCTTTTCGGAACTATTAGGTGATCATTTGAGGACATTTCCGGCATCATTTCTGGATAGTTTTCGGGATCCTTTCGGGGTCCAGTCAGGGTCATTTTGGGACTTTTTCGGGATCATTTAGAGATGGCTTTCAGGATTCGTCCGGGAACCCGTCAGGGTAATTTCTGAACTTTTCCGAGACTATTTCGGGATAATTTTGGGACCTTCCCAAGATCATTTCTGGATGGATTTTGTGATCAGTCCGGGATGCCGTCAGGGTCATTTTGGTATTAGGTGATCATTTGAGGACCTTTCCGGCATCACTTCTGGCTGGTTATCGGTATCCGATCAGGATCCCCTCTGAATCATTGCGGGACTTTTTCGGGATCATTTGGGGTCCCTCCCAAGATCATTTCTGGATGGATTACGGGATCTGTCTGGGATCCCGTCAGGGTCATTTAGGGGTGCGTTCGAGATCCCGTCAGGGTCATTTCGGGACTTCTTCGGGAATATATCGGGATCATTTCTGGATGGTTTATGGGATCCGTCCATGACCCCTTAAGGGTCATTTCGGGACTATTAGGTGATCATTTGAGGACCTTTCCGGCGTCACTTCGGGAAGGTTTTCGGTATCCGTTCAGGATCCCGTCGGAATAATTGCGGGTCTTTTTCGGGATCATTGGGGTCCCTTCCGACATCATTTCTGGATGATTTTTGGGATTCGTCCGGCATCCCGTCGGGGTCATTTCGGGACTTTTTCTCGACTAATACGGGATCATTTGCGGGCCCTTTCGGTATAATTTCTGGATAGTTGTCGGGATCTGTTCGGGATCCCGTCAGGGTCTTTTCGGAACTATTGGGAGATCATTTGAGGACCTTTCCGGCATCATTTCTGGTTAGTTTTCGGGATCCTTTCCGTGTCCCATCAGGGTCATTTCGGGACTTTTTCGGCATCATTTAAGATTGGTTTTCAGGATTCGTCCGGGATGCCGTCAGGGTCATTTTGGGACTATTAGGTGATCAGTTGAGGACCTTTCCGGCATCACTTCTGGATGGTTTTCGGTATCCGTTCAGGATCCCGTCGGAGTAATAGCGGGACTTTTTCGGCATCATTTCTGGATGGTTTTTGGGATTCGTTCGGCATCCCGTCGGGGTCATTTCGGGACTTTTTCTCGACTAATACGGGATCATTTGCGGGCCCTTTCGACATCATTTCTAGATAGTTGTCGGGATCCGTTCGGGACCCCGTCAGGGTCTTTTCGGAACTATTAGGAGATCATTTGAGGACCTTTCCGGCATCATTTCTGAAAAGTTTTCGGGATCCTTTCGGGGTCCAGTCAGGGTGATTTCGGAATAATTTAGAGATGGCTTTCAGGATCCGGTCGGGGTCATTTAGGGGTGCGTTCGAGATCCCGTCAGGGTCATTTCGGGACTTCTTCGGGACTATATCGGGATCATTTCTGGATGGTTTATGGGATCCGTCCATGACCCCTTAAGGGTAATTTCGGGACTATTAGGTGATCATTTGAGGACCTTTCTGGATGATTTTCGGTATCCGTTCGGGATCCCGTCGGAATCAATGCGGGACTTTTTCGGAATCATTTGGGATTTCTTCCGGCGTCATTTCTGTATGGTTTTCGGGATTTGTCCGGGATCCCGTCGGGGTTATTTCGGGACCTTTTCGGGGCTAATACGGGATCATTTGGGGATCCTGTAGGGGTCGTTTCGTGACTTTTTCTGTATTATTTCGGGATCATTTTGGGATCCTTTCGGCATAATTTCTTGATGGTTTGACGGATCCATCAGGGTCATTTCGGGACCATTTTGGGAACATTTGGGGAACTTTCGAGATCATTTCTGGATCCGTCCGGGATGCCATAGGAGCCATTTCCGGATTTTTTGTTACTTTTCCGGGATAGTTTTTGCACCCTTCCGGGATCATTTCTGGATCTGTGCGGGATCCCATCTGGGTCATTTCCGGACTATTTCGGGACCATTTTGGGATCCTTCCGGAATCATTTCTGTATGGTTTTCGCGATCCGTGGTGGATCCCCTGGGAGCCATTTCGGAACTTATTCTGGAGTATGTCGGGATAATTTAGGGACCCTTCCTGGATATTTTCTGGATGGTTTTTGAGATACGCTCGGGAGCCCGTCAGGGTCATTTCGGAACCTTTTCGGGATCATTTTGGAACACCTTCAGGGATCATTTCTGTGTGGTTCTCTGGATACGTCTAGAATCGTGTCGCTGTCATTTCGGGTTTTTTTGGGACTATTCGGGGAACTTTTGGAGACCCTTTCGGGGCATTTCTGGATGGTTTTCGGGATCCGTCCGCGATAGCGTGGGGGTAATTTCATAGCTTTTTCCGGATAATTTCGGGATCATTTGGGATGCTATCAGGTTACCAACTCATTTAGTTCTTTTTTTTACTCAATTACAAAAATAAAATGCATTAGACAAAAAAAAAAAAAAATGTTTAACAGATAACTTGATAAGTAGGCTAACGCGAATAGCCCATATATTAAATTTTTTCTTTGCGGGCGGGGCCGCGGGTAAAGGCTAGTCTAATATATATTATAAATGGGAAAGTTTGGATGTTAAGATGTTTGGATGTTTGGATGTTTGGATGTTTGGATGTTTGTCCAGACGTTTGTCTTTGTGACTCAATAACGCAAGAACGGCTGGACCGATTTGGATGAAATTTTGCACACATATAGCCAATAGTCTAGAAGGATCTACTAGCTATATATTTTTCAAAAGGGGCGTGGTCTCCGCCCCCTAGGAACAGTTATAATTTAATTATTATATTTTTCCGTCTTTGCGACTGAATCACGCCAGAATGGCTACACGGATTTTGATGAAATTTGGGACACAGACAGTGGTCTACTAGCGAAATTTTTTTCGAACATGGAAAGAGGGGTGGGGGTCCCACGACCCCTTCGAGAAATAATTTTTCAATAATTTTTACACATTATAACTTTACGTATACTGGCCTTCACCAATATCACAGACTCAAGGGGTCAAATAAGTCGAGGGCTTACAAAGTAAGCAGTGACACCCTCCGCCCGACCCCCTTTATCACCCCTCTGGTGTAAAATCTATAAATTGTTATAACTCAATATACATTTTCTTCTAAATCAATAGTTTTTGGTATCTGGTACATACAGAACGAGATCTAGACAATTTTGGAGGAACGATCAGTGGTCCTCTCCTCTACTCCCGCCATCCGCCCACCATCAATTGTTTTTATTAGCACGCTTTTATTAGCTTTACCTGTATGTTTCTATGTAACTTTTTATTCGCTCCAATGCGCCTGCTGCCTTATTAACATGGTTTTATAATTAGCTTCACCTTATTTGTAATCCCGTAAGGGTCATATCGAGACCCTTCCGGGATCATTTCTGGATGGTTTTGGGGATCGGTCCGGGATACGCCGGGGTAATTTCGGGACTTTTTCAGGACTATTTCGGGATCATTTTGGGACCCTTCCGGGATCATTTCTGTATAGTTTTCGGGATCCGTCCGGGATCCCGTCGGGGTTATTTTGGGACATTTTCGGGACTATTCCGGAATCATTTCGGGACTATTTCGCGATCGTTTGGGGACCCTTCCGGCATCATTTCTGGATGGTTTTCGGGATCCGTCCGGGATCCCGTCGGGGTACTTTCGGGATCATTTTCGTACCTTCGAGAGATAAATTCTTGATGGTTTCCGGGATCATTACGGGACTTTTTCGGGGTTATTTTGGGTCCCTTTAGACATCATTTCTGGATGGTCCTCGGGATTCGTCCGGCATCCCGTCGGGGTCATTTCGGGACTTTTTCGCGACTAATACGGGATCATTCGGCATCATTTCTGGATGGTTTTCGGGATCCGTCCGGCATCTCGTCGAGGTCATTTGGGGACTTTTTCGGGATCATTTAGGGGCTCTTCCGGCATCATTTCTGGATGGTTTGCGGGATCCGTCCGGGATCTCGTCGGGGTCATTTGGGGACTTTTTCAGGATCATTTGGGGGCTCTTCCGGCATCATTTCTGGATGGTTTTCGGGATCCGTCCGGGATCTCGTCGGGGTCATTTGGGGACTTTTTCGGGGTCATTTTGGGGCTCTTCGGGCATCATTTCTGGATGGTTTTCGGGATCCGTCCGGGATCCCATCAGGGTAATTTCGGGACTATCAGGGGATCATTTGGTAACCTTTCCGGCATCATTTCTGGATAATTTTCGGGATCCGTCCGGGATGCCGACGAGGTCATTTCGGGACTATTTCGGATCATTTGGGATACCTACCGGCATCATTTCTGGATGGTTTTCGGGATCCGTCCGGGATCTCGTCGTGGTCATTTCGGGACTTTTTCGGGATCATTTTGGGGCTCTTCCGGCATCATTTCTGGATAGTTTTCGGGATCCGTCGGGGATCCCGTCGGGGTCATTTCGGGACTTTTTCGCGACTAATACGGGATCATTTTGGAACCCTTTCGGCATCATTTCTGGATGGTTTTCGGGATCCGTCCGGGATCCCGTCGGGGTCATTTCGGGACTTTTTCGGGATCATTTTGGGGCTCTTCCGGCATCATTTCTGGATAGTTTTCGGGATCCGTCCGGGATCCCGTCGGGTCAGTTCGGGACTTTTTCGCGACTAATACGGGATCATTTTGGAACCCTTTCGGCATCATTTCTGGATGGTTTTCGGGATCCGTCCGGGATCCCGTCGGGGTCATTTCGGGACTCTTTCGGGATCATTTGGGGGCTCTTCCGGCATCATTTCTGGATGGTTTGCGGGATCCGTCCGGGATCTCGTCGGGGTCATTTGGGGACTTTTTCAGGATCATTTGGGGGCTCTTCCGGCATCATTTCTGGATGGTTTTCGGGATCCGTCCGGGATCTCGT